>NW_010167089.1:28763-45657 GCF_000695765.1 Mesitornis unicolor
TTGCATCTTCTGCAGTAGAGGAGCATTTTCAGTCTCAGGAAAACCACCACAAAAAGAGGCAGCAAGAAGAGAGAACATTTCTTGGCATGAGAGCCTCAGCGCTCAGGGGAGTAAGGCGTCTTCTATTATTTATTTTTGGCCACCTCTGTGTTCACACATCATCAGAACATGATCCAAGCAACCAGGGGCAGCCTGATAGCGAGGTGCCTGCTGCAATTAGGTGACACTTCCAGGTCCACCCAAACACTCAGGTTAATTACCCTTGCATAGTGCTTGGGGGGGCTACATAGGTTGAGCACCTTCTAGGGTTGGTCTGAAAATACTTTGTAGGTGAGGTGGGCACATGCTAGGGGTGAAGTACTGCAAAACCACAGCAGGCTTCAGTGGGAGTTTGCAGAGAGCATGGAATACTATTGCAAGGAATAGTTTATGGTCTTTATCAGCTCATACCCACAGGCAGTCAGTTGGCATTTTTTAAAGCGGTTTTCTTATTTCTTTTGACAACAAATGCAAACCCACTGCTGGAGCTCTGGCTGCCCCGCTGCGTGAGGCTAAGCAGGCTGATTAATCCTTCACACCTTCCTATAGCTAGTCTGAATGAGGACAACTGCCTGGCAGTTTCCCTTGCTTTCTTCTTAAATACTTCTTCTTTGCTATATAGAGGAAAGTTTCCTTCTGCCAGACAAGAACAAGGTGGAGAAAGAGGACCCAGAGGGTGATGTCACACACAGCCTTTTTTAACACAAGAACCTCTGCAGGTTCTTAGTTGCCACGTGTGGGTATTGGGGTGGCAACCAACTATCCTCGCAGCACATTAAACCCTGTGTTGCTCAAAACAGAGGGAAATTGAGGTGATGCTTGAAAGAAGAATAGACACCTGGTGTCCAGGATGACCTGTGGTTCCCCTGTTGTGGTGTGTGGCAGGAAGGACCTAGCCAAAGCCAGTTAGATCAGGAAAGAAGGGCTTTTTTTGTGGGGTGAAAAGTGTACATCTGTACTGTAGTAGATCCTGTTGTTGCTCCTACCAGCCTGCTGCCTTAGGTAACTGCTGCCATCCTCATCCATGCCTGGCCCTGCCTCACTCATGGCAGGAGGTCTGGTGTGCTGCGTGGTGCTGGAGTTGTGCCTGCAGCCTGGTGAGGGCTGCCTGGGAAAGGCAGTGCCCAGGATGTGACAGCCAGCCCTCCTGCAGGGTCTCAGCGCAAGGGGGATGCTGCCAATGTAAAGCCACTTTTGCAGATGGGAACAATATCCCCTGAGACAGAGCAAGGGCTTTAGAGTCATTATTTATCCCCTTTACTGAGTAATCATCAAAATGGCTCCATTTTAAACTGTAGCACTGCTTGTTGCTTTTAAATGTTTTATTTTGGGGAGTGAAGTTACAGGGTAAGGTATGAACTGCTTTCCATTTCTGTGGGTGGACAAAACTTTCAGGTTTAAAACTTCTCTCCATATGTTCAGCCCTCTGAGTCCCTAGCAGGATCTGACCTCCCTGCCCACTTAGTAAATCAATGGTTTCTAAGGCATGTAGAACTGATTTTATGGCAGCAAGATGCATTTCACTAGATTTATGTTATTAAACTGGAGGAGGGGAAGCCTCCTTTTATTTGGGGCAGTCCTTGAATTTTACAGGCTTGTTTGAGTAAGTAATTATTTTGGTAATGCTGGGGCCTCCTTTATTGAATCGTAAATGCATCCTGAACAGCTTTCAGAATAGCAAGCAGACCTTTCCCTGAAAGTCTATGGATTGCCCTGATTAGCAAATCTGAACATTAGTAGTTTACTCTCCGATTAGCTTTGCTGCTGAGGGCTGCCTTGGTTCACTTCTCTGGAGCTACTCACCACATTAAGCGTGTATGTAAATGTTTGCGAGATCAGTGCCACAAGGGGAAAAAAAACCAACCCAAAAGTAGTTTCTTTGGAAACATCCTCTCTGACCATGTTAGGAAAAAGGATCAGATAATTGGGATCTTTATGATGCTTATTATAAAAAATGTTCTGGAACTAGTTCAAGCACCAATCAGAAACCACATTGTTCCACTAAATCACTTTCAGATGCCATTTCAGATACAGAATACAATTACTCCTAGTTTAAAAATATAAATGTTCCCTTCATAAAACACACACACACACAACTATTTTAATTTCTTTTATTTTTATCTGTCTTGGCTGGAGTTCAGGCCTTCCATAGATGATCTATCAACAGATTTTGTACCATTTCTTTCTGCCAGGCATTGTGTACTGCCCACCGTACAGTGCAGAAGAGCTCTGTAACTTGGACATTGGGACTTTACATACAAAAGAGCTCTTGCATAAGCTGGAGGCCCATGCTTAGATGTGTATGTGCTTAAGAAATCCACTCAAATTAAAACCTGGAGCAAAGATTCTGACCAAATGTTGCATTGAAAACTCACCCAAGGTGCCTGGAGGGGTTCCTGGGCTGTCATTTTTTGTTATTGGATAGCTATGGGTTTTGTGAAGCAAACTCCCTTCCCTGCATGGTGGCTGCCGCCCATGTGCTCTCCGGAGAGTGTGTAGGCCATCTGTGATGAGCTCAAACTGTGAGTCTGGCCTTGTTCGTAATCAGGGGACCCAGACGCCATCCGTGCTGCACATGCTGAGGTGCAGGCAAACGGGGAAGTATGAAAAAGTTGGAGGAGGAAAAGCTGTTACTCTGCAGGTGGGATGGGCCGGGCACCCAATGCTTGCCTGGGGTCAGCACAGTGTGAGCCCGCTGCCCTGACACAGCCCCTGGTCAAGACATTTAGTGTTGGCAGACACATATAGTCTCCTTCCTTTTGAGTCAACACACAGACAGGCACCTCTGGAGGGTTTTTCAGCCTCTTTGTAAGGTCTGACTCATTTCCTAGGAGGGAGCATCTCTGCAGAGAAGTATGGAAGCAGCCAGAATAACTTGATAGCTAACCCCAGGGCTTTGGTAGGCAGTAAGCTGGTTGGAAAGGGTCCCAGTCTACCCAGCGGCAGCCCTGGGGTGGGCTCCTGAACCTTGTGTTTTCATGGTGTAGCTGCTGGGCTGCGCAGGGGACTTATCCACCTTGCCAGAGCACCATGCTGCCTCTGGGCTGGGACAGTCTGGGACGTTTCTAATGGAAAGCCTTTCTTGTTGTCAGGAAATCATCCTTTGTCATAGCTGAAATCCTTCTCAAGAGTGGTTCTGTTTTGGTGAGTCCAGCCCCAGCCACGAGTCTGCAGGAGCGCAGCCTGCTCTCCTGCCAGCTGGCTGTGTTGTTTTCCAGGGCTTGGGGCCCCTGTGCTGTGTTCAGTCCTGCTGTGGGATGGGAAGCCCACAGACACCCGGAGTGTTGCCCCAGAATCCAGACAAAGCCCCCCAGAGATGCCAGACCCCCCACAACCTGGCAAGAAGCCCTGGGAACCTGGGATCAAAACAGGGATAACAAGGCTTAGCTTTCTACCCCAAGGCTAGGGATGCTTGAGGATGCTGCCATCCTTAAGACGCACCATGGGCCATCCTTGAGGGATTTCTCAGCATCAAGGCAATGTGAGAATCCTGAGGGCTGCATTTTGGAAAAATTTATATGGAAACATTTTCATACTTTCCAAAACAAAAGATGCTAAGGAGTTTGTTACTAAGGGAAAATTCCTCCGCTAGTTTTGCAAAGGCTGAGATTTCTGAGGTTCCTTAGCGCAGCTCATGGCTTCTTTAGGAGGGCTTTAGTCCCGACTTTGAGAGGAATGGCCTTTGAACTCAGTGGTAGCTTAAATACAATGTGTGAAATCCTGGACAGTGGACTCCCAGTGACTGGCACCAGCAAGTGAGATCAGGGACTCGGGCATGGTGCGTTAGCCCATGGAGTGAGGGATCTGCTCTGAGCCAAACTCTTGGCTGAGATGACCAAAGACCACTTTGCTTCTGTGTCTCCAATGGCTGGGAAGCAAAGTTTGAATGGAAAACAAAGCCATTTCTGAAGAATGGATGATTAAGCTGATGTACGAGTAGAAGAAACATTTTGTAGTGGTCTGAGATAAATCCAAGAGAGGGGATATTCAGAAGCACAGGCTGTTCTTCCTACAGCCAGAGACTGATTCTGCAGTGGGAGCAGAGTCAGGCTGAGGCAAGGTGATTGTGGAAATTTGACGCTCAGTGCTCAGAAGTTTTCGTGTTTCTGGAGCTTTTGTTGAGATGTGATTACTTCTGTGATATTTTGTTATTACAATAGAGTCACAGAGCTTTGTTCAAGGCCAGGACTCCCCTGTACCTTGCCGCATCCCTACAGAACATCCCAGGGATTTTCGATCCAGCTGGGCAATACCTTACCCAAGTCAAGAATGTCTCACAATCCCCTTCAATGAGTATTTTTAAATTATTACGTACTAGTGTCATTATTTACTCTGTTTTTCAGCAAGATGGTTGTGGCCTTCTCTGCAACATGCTGATTTCTACTTGAGAGGTTGCTGACAAATGTTTCACAACCCATGTGTTCTGATGTACTTACCTCAGGGATGCAAGTTTGCCCTTCTAACCGGAAACATTTTTCACTGGTGTGATGGGGAAATGTTACAGATCCTGATGTTGCTAACTAGAGATGCATTATCAGCTTTGGGGCTGTCCATGAGGCAGTGGTCATTGGTAGTGTGTGATTATTCAAACCCCTCAGGTTTTCCATTTTTCAATATTATATTCCTAGCCCTTCTGATTGCAGAAAAATTTCTAGCACAATGAGACAACTGCACCTGAAAGCCTAACAAAACCTAGAAAACCAGTAAAAACAAGTCACATTTCTTGTTCTTTTTTGCTCTTTTTCTTTCTTCTCTTCTTTTTCATGCCTGCCTCCTGATTCAGTACTGAGGTTTGGCAGCATAGAAGACTGTGGTGGAAAGAGAGCCAAGATTGTTTGTGCAGATGGGTTGAAGCTGTAGTATCAAAGGTGCAGCTCCAGCCTCAGACCCAAATATCACCGGAATTCAGTTTCCATTTGCTCTGATGGTTGGGCTTCTGCACAACTAAGAAAGCTTAATTCACCTATGTGGAGGTGTGGAAAACCAAGTGTCAGTACTTATTAGCAGCAGTGGGACAAGTGCTGTATTTCTAGGTATGTGCGTCTTCTGGGGCTCACTCCTCATTCCATGGTAACGTTGAAAATGCCAGAGGAAGCAGAAGCAGCAGGAGCAGAGGTAATGGGCTCAGAATGGTGCCAGAATGCCACGGGTGAGTTTCCTTGCAAGCTGCCCATGGAGAGGGCCCGTCAGCATGCACCAACAGAGCCATATTTCATTTGCACCTAAGAACCTGGGATTGTCCTGGGAGGCTGCGTAAGAAATGAGGCTCCATGGTCGGTGCGAAACCAATAACAAATACTGAGTTCCCTCCTACCAAGAGATCAGAGCACTGAGGGGTGCCTGCAGCGGAGGAAAGCTGGGACAAGCACAGAACAGCAAGGATGTTTGTTAGTTCTTCATTGTATCTCTCACCAAGCGTAACTAACCTCACTGCCATCAATAAGAACTGTGACCATTGAATGAACCCAGCTCTGGGACCTACTGGACATTTTTCATTAGAAGATTTTTAAACAAGACATGGTATTTTTTCTGCAAACATTAAAAAGCACCTGTTTTGAGTATTTTTTTTTTTGGAGAAAAGAAAAGCAAAGAAAACCCAGCCTTTCCCAAAATGAAACATTTTTATAATTCAAGAAAGTTCTGTTTCCACAGTTTTTGAGTGTTCTGAAATTTCATATTTTCCAATATGAAATGTATTTGGTTACAGTTTTCAAATGTTTCAGAAAATCAGTGTCAAAATGGAACACATGGGCTCATATATCTATCAATATAGTTTAAGAAGTTTGTTTTCAAAACCGCTGATATAAAATACTTTTACCCACTCTGGAAGAGCAAAGGAATTCAAAATCATGGAAAAAGCTCATGAAGTGGAAGACCAGAAAGAAGAGAAAGGCAGGCAGCAATGTGGAGAAACAAAGGAGAAGAGAGAGGGTATTCAGTGAAGAACCGCCAAGATTAAAAATTAAGAAAAGCAGGATGAAGCTGCTTGCAGGATAGATTCCCTGGTGTGAAGTCCTGCATAGGAGGATGGCTCTGGATAGTCCACAGGCCTTGACCCAAGTTCAAGATGTTGTGCAAGAATGGTGATGGCAAGGAGGATAGGGAAGTGCTGAACGTTGTATTGCTTTGTTTGGATGTATTCTGTACTTTTTGTACCATAACAAGTAACAGTGCTAAAAAACATGGCAAAGCTTGTAAGTCATGGGCTTTGACTATCAAATGTCACTGAAGAGATGATCCCTAACTTAGAGCTCCTACAAGGCTGCAGGGGTGGGGATATGTGTGCTTTGATTCGTAGCACGAGCAAGGCACAGAGGTCTGGAGGTCTGGTTTCCATGGGGTATCAGAGCTCCTGGGTTCAGGATGTGCAGGGAGGGTCCTCGAAGGAAGCAGTGCTGTAGGCTCGGGAAACCTAAGGAGCACTGTTCCTGCGCATTGCAGAGAGCCTGGACATCATCCAGAATAGGGACAGAGCCTAACTTAGCAGCACGACGACTTCTCCATGGCCAAATACCATAGCAGGGCCAACAAAAGAGGAGGATGAAGATGACGCACTTTACCGCCAGCACCAATCCGTCACTGGCAGGCAAATCTGTCCCCAAGGGCAAATTCTGCAGAGCCAGAGTCTGCAAAACACGCCACAGTGTGGGTTTTCAGAGGCTTGCAGGAGCCTTGAAAACCACCTCTTGGGTGTGCTCCAATCTTGAGTAAACACTTCAAGGACACCACTGAGGTCCCCCTGCCTCTCAGGCAGCACGAGCCAAAGTGATAAAAATTGAAATAAAAACCCCAAAACAAAGGCAGAGGAACGAGGGAGAAAATGCTGTGAGGCCCAAAGGGCAAAGGATGTGGGTACTGCTGGGCTTAATTGTCTTCTTCCTTGCACTGTAAGGAGGAATGTTGCTGGGACAGTGTTGCTGTCTTTTGGATTGTTATTTGTTGGGGGTTTTTTAAATATTTTTTCTTTCCCCAGAGCAAACAGGCAAGTGACGTAAAGCAAATGGAATTGCGGTTCTGAAGCCGGGAAAGTCGGAGATGATCCCAGGCTGCAAAATCCAGATCTGGATTTTGAACTCCCTGTGTAGCAGAGGGCAGTGCAGGTCTTCAGCTGGTCTAGGTACAACGTGTGGAAGAGGGGGCAAGTGGCCAACTTCAGAGTCAGGTTCAGGTTTGGATTCTGAACCAAACCTCTCTCACCAAAAGTTAAGGGTTGTTCCCAGAGGCTCAGGAGGGAAGAGCCGATTCCAGCCCTTCTCCTCAAACAGGTCTTGGACTTACTGTAACAATTCATCTGGAGGAAAGCCATCTTCTTTGTGATGACAGTTAAATATGTGCTCAGGCTCATTCCTCAATCAAAGGTTTACATTTTTTTACAAAGGTTACTGTGGGTGCATCCTGATTTCACAAACCTTACAGGCTATTCTGGTTTGGAACATGTGAAGAACTTCTAAAGACTTTTGAATTACAGCAGGTAGATGTCTCCTCACAACCTGCGACATTGTTTCCACTATGAGCCTTGAATCCCCACCACTGACTTATTCCACAGGGACATGAGGGGCTGGAAACATCTGGGAATGACACGTAAAACAAAAGCCTCGAGCTCCGATAATCACTGCAAATTTGTGATTGCGCCTTGATTTGAAAGCTGGAATTTTCCCCAAACTCGGGCTCACTGGACTGTCTGTCAGATGGTTGGAAAGGAAGCAGTTGTGATTTGATCAATACTTCAAGCAAATCAGTGAGGCTGATTAAAAGTGAACTTTGAGAGCATGTTCGCATTGTGGGTTAGCCACAAAAGAGATTGCGTCGAGCTCTTAAGCTGGGAGAAAGCATTGCAATTCAGTCACGCCTCCTCATCCTCATGGCCTCCACAGGCACAAAGTTGAAGGACAGTTCAAGGAGATGGAGCTGGTACACATAACGTAACCCCAGAGTCTGTGACTCAGGTTGGTGAAAGAGGAGTAAAGGGACTGCAGTTACTGGGTAGGAAAAAGGGTCCATGAATCATGCAGGGATTTCAGACACTGGGATTTTTTGCAACACTTATTGGAACAGACAGGCTAAGAGCACTGAGGGATGAAGGTTCCCAAATCAAACAGCCTAATTGGTCTCAAATGGAGTGACTAAGGAACTCTCCCCATTCCAAAATGGGTCAAATTGCATTTTAGAAGGAGATCTCCGAAATTTGAGTGGGAGGCCTGGATAGAGAAACGAATGGATGAACTCATAATTGACATGGATTCCATTATGGCTAATACCTGTGTCAGAGCTGCCACCGAATACAGCCTGCAAATCCAGTCTGGGGGAATTCCCTTTAGAGATGTGACCCAGGTGAAGCAGACTATTTGCCATTAGCCTGTGAGGAACTGAGACTTTAATTGCAAACATATGTCTGGGTAACTTTCCAGCAAGTGAAAACTAGAGAATAGATAGAGAACTGCTCTGAAACAGATGATCCAGAAGGGGTTTCACTTTCTCTGATCCTCATAGTAGGTTTCTGTGCTCTCATATCACTTTATGCTGAACAGAAAATCGTACAGAAAGGAAACATGATGTCAAAATATAATGTTGACACAAAAAGCCCAGTGATTTTAGAAAGAATGAGGGTGAAAATAAGTTCCCTGTGATTTTACTTTTACATGGTTCCCTGGTTCTATCTTCTAAAAGGCAGCGGTCTGATCTTCAGCTTGCTCCTGTCCTGGAGAAGATGTAAGATGGCTTGTGTCGTCAACAGTTCTGCTTGGGGTCAATTCCAATCTGAGAAGATAGCCTGAAGGACAAGATCATCACCCACCTGTGATGAGGACCAGTGTGGCTGCTTAAATTGCCCGTCCTGGTGTTCAGCAAGCAGGACAAGTGCACTGCAGCAAGGAGGACCAGCAGACCCTACAAGGTGGCTGAGGTGAAGACCAAGGGCAAGGACCCAGGTTTAAAGGCAGCTTTCATGTGAAGTGGGGAAGAGCCCTGTAGAGGCTTCTCACAGTTACTTCACATTGTTTTTTCACAGCAGTCTGATCCCAGATGGCAGTTGCAGTGTATCAGAGCTGGCCTGTAGTGCAGGTGGCCAAACCCCAAAGAAAAGGGAGGGGCTGCAGAGCTTTTCAGTGCACTCAGGGCCCTGGCGATGCAGACTGTGAGTTTCATCATGTCTGTTGTTATCTGCTCTGGCTGTCCTGAAGGTTTTCCATGCTTTGCAGAATACCTTTAATACAAGGAAGTCTGTGTATGTTTGTACTCTCCTCTGGGACCTGGAAACATGTCCTTATGTATAATGAGGGATGTAGAGTTATTGTCCTGGGTGACTGGGAAAGAGCAAAGGGGAACATGGGCTGGCATTGATCACAGGAACAGAAGGGATGAGCTCAAGGGTGTTTTCTTTTCTGAAAGTGCTTTTGTTTGTCAGATGACCTTGACAGGACAAGAATTTAACAAGACAAGAGTGGTAGCCAGACAGGCTTGTGGTAGCCAGACAGGAATGTAGCTGTGCTGGTCGAGTTTTGTTAGGCTGCACGGCATCTTCTGGGTCCTGGCTTGGGAGAAGCAGCTCCTTGGTGTTGCAGATGACCAGTCCACAGGGGCCTTTTCAGCACTGAAGTTGTTTGACTCCTGAGTGTTGGAGGCTCAAGTTCTGGAATGAATTCAGCAAGGCCTGTTCTTGCTGCAGAAAAGGGATTTCTCCTTCCTTGAGCAAGCATCCCAGGTAAGGTGAGCAGCACATCAAATGTCAGCTGGGAGGCTGGCTTTTGGAAGACAACCAAAGATGAGTTTGAACAAATATGACAACTGGTGCTGGTTTTGTATCCATAACTACACTCTTCCATGTGACCTAAATATTAAGGTTTGAAGAGGCAAAGATTGTAAGTAACTTACTAAATGCTGCTTTCTGATGATATTTAGCAGTTCACACAGGCCGAAGCACCAATTTTGGTTAGGATCATTTTTTTTAAGAGCAGTGTCTGAGATGTCTGTGGCAAAGGCTCTGGTTATGCCAAGCAGTCCTGAGAATGGGAGCAAGAAAAGTTGTGTCTGCAAAATCTGAGGCATTTAACAGTAAATACTCTCTAAACTGGTGACCACATGTCTGAAAAGGAAGATTTATGCAAAATGGGAAGGGAAGTTTCACACCACCACTCTGTAATAAAATAACAACAGTGACGTATGCACACATGTACACAGACACTCATTCCAGATAAGATCAAATATCCAACACTTCAGAGATGAAATACTTTTCTATTTATTTTTCTCCTTCTGACTATGAAATACAATTTTTCTTGGACTGACAGTTCCAGGCAGAAACGCTGTAGAGAATTCTTACAGCCAGTGCTGGGGGTGAGTTCTCGCCTTTGCCTGTACCAAGTTATGTATGGAATTATAGAATCATAAATCGTTTAGGTTAGAAAAGACCTTTAAGATCATTTTAAGTCCAACCATTAACCTAGCCCTGCCAAATCCACCACTAAACTATGTCCCTAAGCACCACAAATAGGTCTTTTAAACACCTCCAGGGATGGTGACTCCACCACTTCCCTGGGCAGCCTGTTCCAATGATTGACAACCCTTTCAGTGAATAAATTTTTCTGAAAATTGGTTTGGAGGATGGATTGGATTCTGGGATTTGAGTGGAGCCATCAGAGTAATAGTGGGATCTGTTGGAAGGGAAGCAATGCAGAAAAGAGAGAGAAAAGGAGGTAACACTATAGAAGTGGAAGAGAGGCAAAGTAAAAAGAAGAAGGTTGGAGAAGGAAGAGAGAGGACAGAGAAAGGATAGAGAAAGCAAGGATCGCACAGAATGACAAATTACTCCTCTGAGCCATGTTATATACTGCATAATTTATAGTAAATTGAAATATTGTTAATCTATAAAGGCTGTATTATTCTTTTTTTCTCTTGGCCAACCATTGCTGATGTAAGCAGGAACTCTGCTCTGGGCTGAAGAACTTGAGAGCCTAGCAAGCAAACCTGGCACTCAGACTAGAGCTGGAAGAGGGATTTGGCCTCTGCTACAGAAAGACTTTGAGGACTCCGACTTAGAGGAACCCAGGGAATGTGAGGCTGTTGGGCAAGCTTCAGATAGGAGCTTTTAGCCAGTGTTTCTTCTACAAAAGCAAGTAAAAATACATCTTTAAACCTCTTCCAGGAAGATGGCACAGCCCTCCTGCAGACTTAACATGCCCAACACAAAGACCAGCTTAGTCAGTATAGGATGAGGCATAACGGTTTATGTCCTGCTAGGAGGTTATATATCCTGCAAGCTTACTAAAGGAGGTGCTGCTTACTCTGTGATGTGTATAAATGTGTGTGTGTGTGTCACTGTGTGTCACTGTGTGTAAACTTATGCAGCTATCTATTTTTTCCCAATAGTTCAGTAATTCTGCCTTTGGCTTTGCAGACTTCAGGATCGTGGCCAGCTGGAGCAGGAGAGGCTGCCAAGTCCATCAGGTTGATGGAGCCAGCAGGCTGCTCCACCTGACTGTCTGGAAGCATTCTTTTGCTCTCTTGGGAGGTTCCCAGTGCGTCTCCATTTCCTCTGAAAGAAGGTTCACCCATGACTGCCAGCATCTATGTCAGGTCTTCTTTCCATGGGTGCTGCAGCTGCAAAACCCAGAGACCTCGGGCCCTTGTTAGCAACGTTTTAGCCATCTCTCAGCTGCACAAGCCCTGAAATTTTCCAAAATGTAGCTAATGAAGCAAATGAAAAGACACAGGCTCTTGGCCAGCGCTATAGCTGCTTTATAGGGATAGAGGTGATGATCTTCTCAATAATTCCTTATATCTCACAACCTGGTGAAGACAGTAACAAACTATAATTTTCTGCTCTTTTAAAGGAGAACATCTTTGTCAACAACTGAGGTGATCCTGAAGAATCCCAAGGTGTGGGAGGAGGTAACAAGGGGACAGCTGAAATTCATGTTATTGTTAATTTTCAATGCTAGTCTCAAGAATGATCATTCTGAGAAAGTAAGTCCTTTGCAAATGCTCATGAATCTCTGGTATTCAGGTGCCCTGCAGGAGAGATTCAGAGACACAAAAAAGATTTTCACCACCTGATCTCAGCATGTGGCTCTCATCTAGTGCTGTGTTCTGCCTGTTCCTTGCCTAGGACAGTGTTCAGTACAATGGGACTTTCAAAAGTGATCTTTATAGGGGAGAGCAAGAATATTCCTGTTTTCCCCCCTGCCCAGGCTAAACAGATTGCTCCAACTGCACCTCCCCTTCTGTGTCCTTCCCCCAAGTACAGGTGAAGGATGGTTCTTCACAAGGCTTGGAAGCAGAGGCTTGCACATCACTTGCATTGACAGTTCCGTTATCCATCTGTAGTCATGCCCTGCTGTTACACTGCCCAATAGGTAGTGTTGTCCCTTACTGTGTTTCAGCCTCATTTTATACCTGGAAGTGCTATCTTAAGTGTCTACACAGCAGCCTCAAAACAGGAGAGAGGGACAGCAGAGAGCAAGAGAAGGTGGGAAAATGCACCATCAACAAACCCAGGAAGTTCAGTGACTGCATAAGCAGTACCACTGGTATGTGCTTGTGAAACGTGTAATGTGTAGCAGGGAGCAGCCTTACTGGTTCTGGCTGACTCGAACAGTACATCTCTTTTACCTGTCTTTGACATATGAGCTTTTCACCCTTGTGAGGAAATCTCTTTTTTTCAGTTCACTGTACCCTGTCATACACAGAAAAGACATGCAACTCCATGCTCTTTTTCTCTTCCTTATCGCAGAGGTTCCCAAACCACGGCAAAGATCCTTGTCAACTTTCTTTATGTCTTTTGGAGTACTCACATTTTCATTGTTCAGCTTAGAATAGAAAGTTTTTAAGAATAGTTGGTTCTCCAGACCAACTACAAACTTTTATAACCTTGCCAACCATCCATGATCAATGGTGGGAAGTGCCTTTTTGGCTAAAAAGGTGTCAATTTTTATATTTTCTCTTTGATTTTTACGATAGAACGAGAATTCTGGTGAAGAAGAACTGCATGTAAAAAGGAACTGAGAATTAATGAAGAAGCAAATGGGAGGTCTTTTTTTTGCTTACGTGGAAAGAGAAAAAAATAAAAAGGCTGCTTGTGGAAACATGGAAGGTCTCCAGTATAATGAATAAGAAGAATAATTTCTAATGTATTTTCTGAGATCTGAACAGTATTTATATGCAAATACTATCTCAGAAGGTAGTGGAAAAAAATC
The DNA here is from genome assembly GCF_000695765.1 of Mesitornis unicolor. Lineage (NCBI taxonomy): Eukaryota > Metazoa > Chordata > Aves > Mesitornithiformes > Mesitornithidae > Mesitornis > Mesitornis unicolor. The sequence goes on from NW_010167089.1 coordinate 41,990, forward strand.
GGCTTTCTTAACATTGGCTGGGAAACAGAATTTGCCGTTCTGGAAGACTTACGATTTCCATAGGAACCAGATGAGATGAAGTAGAAAGACTTAACAGAGGTGATTAAAAAGTATTTTGCACTGAAAACAAACTTTCTAGCTGAATGACATAAATTACATTTAAGGGAGCAAATGGCTTTCTAGCAAGTTTAAAAAAACATGCCAGTGTCTGCCCTTTTGTAACTGCTAGAAAGCCTTAGAGAGCAGAGAGCTAAACTGGAGAGCACAACCTTAGAGGAGCCGTGGGCACATCTTTGGGGTTGCACACTGAGTTGGTGTAAACCAAGTTTATGCTACCAGAATTTTGGAGTCCTATTTATATTCAAATACATACCAAAAAACCCTTACTTCATAAATCGAGAAAGGACCTTCACTATTTTCCTTTGTTCTGAAGTTGGAGGTGAGTGATGTGGGCAGAACGCTTCTGCCCCACTGTCTGGTGTTCGGGAATTTTAACAAGAGAAAGAATTATGGATTATATCTTGCATTAAGTATTTGCCTAATTTTGTGTTTTGGTTATTTTAGCAGTAATAATGTTGTGGTTTCTGTACTCATCTTCCTAAAGGAAAGAGCCATCACAAACAAACAAGCTACTTCCTCTGCAGTGCTATTTCTGTTCTATTAGTAAGCTAAACAAAAGGCTTTGATCTACTCTCCAGCTTGATATGTAATGAGATATTTTCATCAAAATCTGCTCTTGCTTGAACTCATATTAATCTCGGCAAGTTTAATGAAGATATATGTTCTTACAGGTTTCTGTACAGTCAAATGGGATCTTGCAGTTAGACCTTGCTGATGCAAGTTCAGTGGACACCACTGCAGGGACAGAGATCTTTCTATAGAAAATTCATTGCAGGATTGAGGTGTAAGAGCAAATGCATTTGGCATTTGTGCATTCTGAAGCACAATTAATTAATTCATGGCTAAAGCTTGCTCATGTGTGTAGTATGCTTCCCATTGAAGTTGATGTCAAAATTCCTATGGAGTTCAGCAAAGTGGGATGGAATCTATACAGAAATTATTTTTCCCAGAACAACTTTGCAATAACCAGTGGATTTGCAAACTCCTCACTCTGACACATTGAAATAATTTGGGACTTTCATTCCATTTTGCTTTAATTGGAGTTATGCTACTTCTGAGTCTTCCTAAGTGAGTTGCTGTGCCTAAAGTATGTGCAGGCATGTTTGCACTCTCTGAGGGAACATGGAGGTTAAACTAGAAGGCAAGGTTAAATTAGCAAGGATATTTTCTTTTCATACTGCTTCCAAAGGCAACCCTGTTTTGGGCTCACTGCTCTGGCTTGACTGCCCTGTGTCCCTCCATACCAAATCATGCTGGGATTTGATGATAAAGCACATCCTCTTTCCAGGAGCCAAGCCAAGCCCTACATCCTAGCTCACTGGTGTTCTGGTACCTTAGGCACTTTGTGGTCAGAATGCAGACTGCAAATGCGGGTATTAGCCATGGTGACCCTGGAATGTCCAAACCCACTGTAGGAAGAGAAGAAATTTCTTACAGAGCTGCTGTTGCCCATTTAATTCCCAGTTTCTCTGTTTTAATGTTTCTCGGACTGTGCCAGCTGAGATAGCTCTTAGCTGGATACCAGCACTTGCAGGGCCTGATTTGGTTCACGTCTTCTATAAGTTTTCCATCTCTGAGCAAGGTATTTCAGATCAGGGTGAAAATGTGAGTAAATCAGAGCTGGCATCTATCCCAGACCTATCAATTCCCTTAATTCTCTTTTTCCTGTGGCTTTGGGACAATCAAAATAGGGAATGTTTCCATTGCTATACCTTTATGAAAGTACAATATGTGAACACTATATCCTGAGTGCATCTGGTGCATTTCCTTACCTTGGTTGTTACCGATGGCACAGCTTTCTCTGGTGATTATGTGAAATGGAGCACACTGCAGTAGAGTAAATCTTTTGGCAAAGCTTGGTTCCAGGGAAGATCAAAACCCCCAGTGTGACAGTAAATGAAATGTGGAGAAAGAAGAGGGAAGCTCTCGGTCCCAGCCAGCCAATGCTAACAGAGTCCAAAGGCAACTGGCGGTGCCAAGGTGTCTGCTCGCAAAATTTGGAGAGAACTGTGAGGGTCGTAGAGAGGGCTGCACCAAGGCCAGTTTTCCTGGCAGGAAAAGCCGCTTACAGTAAGAGGAGCAGTGGAGACAGCTCATTCTCTCCAAGAGGACACATACTGTCTTTTTAAGATACAGAACAAACTGGCATTATTCTGGATCCCTTGAGCAATGGTACTTTGCCATGGAGCTGACCTGGGTGGAGTACATGGAGCATGGCATGGATTCGGGAGTATAAATTGTAATTGCAAGTAATTGCAAGGACAGGACGGCAGGAACTGAGCAGTGCAGAGCACATGGTCCCCAGGAGAGACAACCACTGCCCTCCGATGGGCAATGTAAAGGACTTAAAGAAAAAAAGTGGCAGTCTGCTGCAGTGCGAACCATAAAACTGAGCAGAGAGCAAGGGCCTCCTGTAATGAGCCTATTTATCTCTAAAGCTGTGTTTCTCAGACTGTGATCCATGGGCCTTTGGTGGTCTATAAAACATTTGGTGGTGGCTCTTGAAACAATAGTAAACCCTCTCTCCTCCCCTTCAATAGCCACAGAAGCAAGCAGGCAAACAAAATGGAAGAAAATAAAAGCTACTCTAGATTAACTTTCAAATTTTAGTCTTTTATTTGCTTTGATATATGAAAAATACATAAATTGTTCTTTGAATTTTTTTTTTCTGAAAAGAGGTTAATCCTTGGACTTGAAGTTTAAGAAATGTGGCTCTGAGGGTGCTATTTTTTCAGCCAATTACAACAGCATTGAAATGTTGAAAGATTCTTTTTGTTTGTTGAAAGATTAGGCTGAAGCCCTTCAGTCTATAAAAGAAAAATAAACCCTAATAAACCCTAGTGGAATAAAATACTTCATTGCAATGAGGATACAAAGGCCACCCCGGAGTAGTACATGGCCTGGATAGAGGCACAGGGCTGGCACTGATATTTACTAGAGCTATCAGCGCCCAGAAAAGAAGACTGTGAGCTCTTGCTTTATTCAGGTTACACAATTGCATCCTCCACCTCCTGCCATCAAGGAGAGCTGATCTGGTAGCATTTGCAAAACGATACGTGTTTACACAGTGTGCCCAGTCCCCATTAGTAACCTTCAGTCTTGTACGACCTACTCTGAAATGAGTTGTTAGAATGGAAGGATTGACAAATTTATGTCTCAGGAATGAATGGGGTAAAAACTAGCTCTAACCTACCTTTTCTTCCTTGCCAGTATTGTCATCTGGGATGTTTCTGTTTTGGGGACCAGGCAATGTACGTTTTGCAACATTTTGTACAGAGTTGCTTTTCAGACAATCTCACTTTGAAGTGTAGAGTTTCTGTGTTGTTTGTAAAGCATCTGGAGATTCAACATTAGTGAGGATTATGTAGCTGTACCTGCCTCTGTTTTTGTGAGGGTATGGCTGAGCTGAGGACCTTTCTGAAGTAATGGTAGGTTTGAAGAGAGGTGCGCAGTCCAAGGTGCAGAAATTACATGAGAAAATAAAGCTGCAGGTAAAGACCAGGCCTTTGTCTTCTCTGCCTGAAACAATGCAAATTCAGCAGCAGGAA
>NW_010167089.1:45688-80804 GCF_000695765.1 Mesitornis unicolor
TTGGTGCAAGGGGTGTGTGACACAAACAGAAGGTGACAATGGTGTCATGAGTTACGGGTTGAGAACCGCATGGCCCTGCAGTCTCAAAGAGCAAGAACTTCACAGCTGGTGAATCAGCAGAGGTGCTGCCCTCAGGCACCCACCTGAGGCCTGGTGGGCAGCAGTGGGTCACGTCCAACAACCCCAATCACGCTGTTGCTTCTGGAAGTTTTGCCCAACGCTTTCCCTCCTGAGCCGAGTAGTGACCCTGCCACCCCAGCCCATTCTCATGGGATGCTGCGTTACCTCTCACACCGGCATATGAATGGAGCACTAATAGAGCCTGATAAAAATCACATGGTGCCTTTCACCGTTGTCCTAGCCAAGTTTCACTGTGATTAATCACACTATTCCTGCCTAAGCTTCCCCTCGTTCACTAGGATTTTAATTACTTTCGTTTATTTTCTGGCTGGGGTGTTATGTTGAGCAGGTCTGCTCTCATCTGTTAAATGCCTCTGTTTCACCCCAGAATGTGCCCCCTCTGAATAGCAAATGAGGTGATTCCCCTGTGTCTCTTATTTCTTCCCAGGACCGTGGTGAGGATTAATGAGCAAGCACTCACAAAGCACTTTGTGACCCTCTGAGTAAAAGGTTTACACAAGGGTGAAACATTGCCCTTAATAGACCTCGTGCTGGTGGCCAGGTACATCATAGCTTTTCAGGCTGTAAGTGGGTACGATGTGTCACGAGCACAGAAAGGGGAAGCTGTCTTCATTCCCCAACCATAACCTGAACCAGAATTATCTCACGTACCCTTGGCATCGAAGCTTGGCTTGGCATCCTGACAAGGGTGAATCTCAGGGTGGGTGATGAACTACTGGGGTCCATGGCATGTTCAGATCTTATGAAATCAATCTCACTGGGGTGAATAGGAAATCCACCTGCCCTTGGTGCTGTGAGTTTGATGACAGTGGAGGGGCCTTTTGGGAATGGGGGAGGAAAAAGAACTCTGAGGAATCTGAATTCCACCCCATGCAGCAGTTCCAGCAAAAATGAAAAACAAACTTAATCAGAAAGATCCCTCAAACAGAAAAATCTGATGTGCTGCAGGCATGATCAGCTCCTGCTCACATGGTGTCTCTGCCTTTTATGTGGTTTAGTTCATCAGGCATGCGCTGAGTCAACATTGACTTGGAAAGCAATGTAGACCCCTGGGCAGGACTAAGGCAACTGCTGGTTCCTGGCACCGAGAGCTGCCCTGAGCAGGGAGTTGCTCCTTGGGCTTGTGTCTCTGGACTGCACTGGGGTTGCTGTCAGGAGGGCAGCCCAGAAGGGGATCCATCCCCATGTCTGTGCGGCTCAGGTAACTCATGGCAGACTCATAGGAAGCTCTGATTCCTGCCTTCATGAGCTTAGGATCAGAATAAGAATGACACAACAGGCCTAATCTGCACCTAGTAATTTGGTTAAGTTTTGAAATTCAGCCTCCCCTTTGCACTAAAGTAGAGCTATAAAAGCAAGTGGGTCTATGAAACTGAAAAAGCCAGCTTTCCTACATTTACCTCCTGGTGTCTTATTAATAAAAGTGAGGTTATTCATCTTCCCTTCACTTGGGCACCCAGTTTGGATCTCTCTCCCCTGTAAAGGTATTTTATTGTCAATCATTTACAGCTGAGATGCCTGCCCCTTTGACCAGATGAGTTCCAAAACTTACCAAGCAGTTCAAAACTGATAGGGAAACCCAGGTAGAGGGTTAGTGTGACAACGGTGTTTCCTCAGGAAACTGACCAGAAAACCCATCCAAGCCACTTCCACTTGCCCCATTTCGTCTTTGTTTTGGCTCGGCATTGAAGCCCCTTGGTGAGCAGCAGCTCTCAGGAGCAACGGAGACAGCTCCACCCACAGTCTACAGCCATCGTGAGCTGCCAAGAAGCCCAGTGCGGGTCAGCTAGCTCCAGCCAGCCCAGTGTTTGCTCCAGCTGCCTGCAAGGCTTTTTTGGGCAGCCACCTCCCCCAGATGTAGCCATCCTGCATCCCCTTCTCACCACTGAGCCGATGATGAACTTGGGCTAAGCAGGTGATGTTTGGATGGCTGAAGTTTTGTGGATGCGTTCTTCTTTTATCATGTTGTCGGGGTGATGCTCAAAGGGCAGCACCAGGAGTCATGTGGCTAATTCTGACCTTTCAGATTTAGAAGATTTGGGATTTCAAAGTGGTCTGATGAATCAGAGCAAACTGTAACTTCAGGTCACCTATCCTCCTGGTGCCAGCTCAGCATGAAACACACACACACACACACACACACAGCAAAGACAGGGCTGTCTGATCGTCCCTCTTGATGACAGCAAAGAGCAGTCCTCCCAAGTTGACAGAGTCAGTCATTTTGGTAAAGGAGAAGAGCAGTGGCAAGAGAGATGCATTGATTCAGATGCTTTGCAGGGGGCTGGGAAATCAGGGTAGAATGCAGGAGTTTGCAGGACTCTAATTAATTGCAAGGAGGAGGCTTTCATGGAAGGAAGAAAGGTCAGTTACACTGGATAATGCCTTGGCTTCAGCTTTTCTAGGAAGCTGTGGCCCAGAAGACTTCTTTTCTCTGCCAAGCAAGAGTCAGTACAATGACACCCTTCCCCCAGGCCTCCGCCCTCTGTAATGCAATAATTGAAAAGGAAGGGTTTGGTTTTTTTTTCCCTGTGCCACACATTAACACTGCAGCTGCTGGGGCGGTGCTCCTGTGCTGGATCCACGCTGCCATGGCAGACCAGCAGTGCCATGGGGGAACCTGCCTGCAGCCTTGGCTCTGCTCCCTGCTCTGGGTGGACAGACTTGAGCAAATCGAGCAGTGCTGTATTAGCCCCCCAAAACCACTGCTGTGCTGGAGGCAGCAGCAAAGGGTGGGAGCCACCTCCCCACAGCTCATGTCCCTCTCCCCTTTGCTCATAGATGTTGAGCTCTGAGTTTGCACAGAAAGGCCTCTGCATTATCCACCGCACTCTTTCATCCCCTGTTGCCTTCCTTGTCATTTTTATAACTGCAGTGGGTCCAGGCTGCACAAATCAGACTGGGAATCTGCTCAGAATTAAAACCATGGAGGCTGCCGCTCAGCCCCCAGCAGATACAGGCTTGCGAGGCAGTGATGTCTGAGTTTCTGTCTTATGGGATTCCAAGGTTGCCAGCCAAGCCCAGCTCCCAGTAACCAGCCACGGGCTCCTGACAGAAGATGGAAGATCTGCCCACAGGGACCAAAGCCCTGCTGGGGGACTCTCCGGAGAAGCCCACTCTCCTCCTGCCTGGAGGGGCTGCAGAGAGCCAGAGGAGATGGTGACTCTCAGGCACCAGGCATGCATCACTTGGTGACGGCATGTCTTGAATTTCTCCACTCTGTCCTGGCACTCTTTAGGGAGCCAAGAAGGGGCACATGACTGGGAGGCTGCTACTCTCCTTCCCTCAATAGCAGCCGTGCTTGCTGATTCCCGCGTTTCATTTCAAAGCAAGCTCCTGGGGAGGTGAAAATAACCTAAAGCCTGTAGCTATGGCAAAGCGCTACATGACCGCTGTGCAAGCCCTGCACAAACAAATCAGATTCATCCCTGACCACTGTCCCTGCAGAGAGCTCCTCAAAACATTGCCAGGCTCACACCACTGCCTCTGAGGCAAAGCGGCTGCGATTGTTCCCCCTGTGCCCAGAAGTGCCTTGGGCAGCAGCTGTGCAGCCCAACTGCTGCCCATTTCATCATGTGGGCAGCATGAGGGATGGCAGTAATGTTGTTGAGGACATACCTGGTATGTCACCACCACTGGGACTCCTTCCATGCATCTTCTTGGGTCCCACTGCAGGACAGGCAAAGGTGGGAGCCGGCTCCACAGCTGCTTGTGGCAAGCAATGCTACTTTCATCATCAAAGCAGGACCTCTGGCAGCATGTGTGAGAATTAGCGTCGGATCCTCCACTTGGACCAGAAGCTTCAAGGCCTCCCAGCTCCATCCCATCATCTTCACTGGCCATGTTTGCCCAAGCTGTGCTGGCAATTCTCCGAAGCAAAGGAGAGTGGCCGCAGGCTTCCTGGGCACAGCCACCAAGACACACAAGGGGACGAGGGCCCCGTCTCCCATCTCCAAGTGGCACGAGCCAGCGGTGCGAAAGGGTTAAGCCATGTTGTTGATTGTCACATGGTGCTGGGAATGCAAAAAGGAGCAAGAGGCTGGGGAGCCCGGCGGCAGCGGCACATCTTGACTGCACATGTGGCCTCTACCACAAACACTTCAAAGTGCTTCCCTCAGACTGACGGAACAGCCTGACGCCGACTGTAAATGCCCTTGACACGCAGAGTGGAAAATATCAAACGCTTCGGCGTTCCCCCTGAAACGCAGCCTGTTTTCGCTGGGGAAGGCCTTAATGAACCTGTGCGGGAGAGGAGGAGGGAGGACAGGAGGTGTGACGGGTGGTTCTCATTTAGCCCATGTACGGGTACGCGCCAGCCCGGGCAACTGGACTTAATCTGAGGCAAATCCAAGTGCTCGAGGACATTTTAAGAGAGGCTGGGACATCAGCTCCAGGTGTCTCCGTGTCAAGACCCCACTCCGCCTTTCCTCCCGCCCCACCGCCTGCCCCAAACTGTGCCAGGAGGAACAAAAGTGTTTCCAGGCTGGAGTTTTCTCCCTTCCCTCAAGGAAGCCCCATCTCCTCCCATCTCTGTGCTGCCTCTGCTCCACCACCCGTGGCACTCAAATGTCCACCATGACTGGGTGTTTTCACAACACTGAAATCCTCTGATTTTTTCCAGAGGAAACACTGGAGGATACCTTGTCACAGCCCATCCCTCTCCCTGGGCTGTGAGGTGGGGAAGACCTCTGTGCCCCATCTGCTCTGAGCAGGACAGGCATCTCCTGGGACATGGTCTTGTGCCTATGAGGAGGAAAAGCCTTGAGGACTACAAGGGGAGATCTCAACCACCAGTAGTACCAGGGAGTCGCTGGGCCCCCTGTGCTGTAACCCTACACAGGAGCAGCATCAGCTCTTGGTTATCTCTGACATGCCAGGACATGCAGTGGGGTTTCATGTCATATCTCTGCTTGTGTGGTGATGCCTGCCAGGTCACTGCTCTGTGGTGGGGCAGGCGGGGGGCCTACAGCCATAACAAACCCTCCCACTAGACATGACCCTGTCTTGTGATGGAGGGCACCAACCTTGTGGCTGCGTGAGGGACCTGCAGAGTCACAAAGTCCAGGGAAAGGGCAGCAGCTAGAGTGTTTGGTTCCCAAAACAACCAATGCCACCCACAGGCTGTGCCTTCTCCTGGCCAAGGAAGGAGAGGGGCAGAGAGCATGCCAGTGGCCCATTGGGCCTGTAAGCCTACTCCCTCATGGCCTTGAGATGTGAACACCATGTTTGCAGTCTCACTGCAGCAAGATGGGGGATGACCCATCACAGTTGATGGTTCTGGCCACTGTAGCTGGCTAGATGTCATCAGCCAGCAGTGCAAGGCAGGAGGGGAAAGTGCCCCAGAGCTTTGAGGCCATTTCCCAGGATGAGGGCAGAGTAGAAACCCCAATCCATGGAGAAAGCACCACGTTCTCCTTGCTGCACAGAAACCTGCAGGCAGAGAGCAAGGCACTGCCTGTGCTGGTGGAGAAGACATGAGGTACTGAAGTGTGGCTCTTTATCCTGAACCAGCATCAGAAAGATACAGTCTCCGATGGCCCATTTTGAGCATGGTCTTCACAGATTCAAGGGGAGCATGAGCACAAGTGATGATCAACAGAGCAAACATACGCAGGCAGACATAAATCTGCCCAACCAGACACAGAAGAGGGGACAGAAAGATGGCAGGCCTGTGTGCGGTCTCCTTGGCTCCAGCACAACACACATCACCGAGAGGCTGAACGGGGCTCTGATGACTGTAGGCAGGGATCCATTGGTTATGACACATTTGGCATGAATGATATTGCCTCATAAAATACGTCTCAGATCAGCAAGAACTTGAGGGATCTTAGGAGGGAACTGAAGGAGAGAAAAGTTCAGACAATCAGTGGCAAGATGCCTCCTCGCCTCTTCGAAACAAAAGCAGACAGGGGAGGGAGACCACTGAGGGGCTAAAGGTGTAAAGGGAGGTAAAATGGAGGTGTTTCAGTTAATGGAGCATCAGGTCCACTTTCTAAGGGAGCATATGAGCTGGACCACCTCCATCTCCCTGGGAAAGCAATCTATATTCTGGATAACAAATAAGTTAGAGCAGTTAAGAGGGCTTTAATGGAGTATCTTTGGGGAACAATATTAAAAAGGTAAACAGAAGATGTAGGTGCCATAAAAAGCAAACCTAGAAGCCTGGGCAGTGAACAACAGGAGGTAGAAATAGCCACCAATGGCAAAAAAAGAATGCCTTGGGATTTCTGAAACCTCATGGGAGAGTTTACCCACGAGTAGGCTGTTGGTCATACCCTCTGCTTGGAAAAGATGCTATTGCCTTCTTTAGTGTTGCTGGTTTTGTGGAGGGGCAGGAGGTCGGGTGTCTGCTCTCTGATGGATCACGGACAGGGACTCCGAGGGCAGCTCGGCCCAGCTGCCGGCTGCAAAATGTGCCCAGGAGCACGAGGGGCCAGTGCCCAAGATGGTGGGAGCCTGCTCCGGGGGCGCGCATGGTAGGGGAGATTGAGTCCAGCACTGGTGAACCCCCAGGTGCTGCCGGAGCTGGTCGGGTCGGCAGGCTGGCATAGCCAGGGTCCTCCTGCACCGGTCCCCATGCTGACAGATAAAGATGGATTGATCGCTGAGTTGCAGATTGATGACTGCTGTCAGCTGGTGGCCTGCCTCGCCAGCTGGGGAAGGGAAGCAGACTCCATGCTCGTCCTTTTAAAGGCTTTTTGCCTCAGGATATGATTTATTGTTAGAAAACAAAGGACGCTTAAGAAAAAAAACAGCCAACACAAAATAAAACATCTCAATTGATGAAAGCTGTCTTTAGTCCCCAGTGGCTTTTCCCCCTCTACTTGAGCCTGGGAGCAGAGAAGGGATACATCCCCCCCCCCAAATAACCCAAACTCGGCTTCCTCTGCCTTTTAGGTATGCAACTTTCTGGTCTCATGATGGGCAGAGCCTCCATAACCTATTCCCAGGCTGTGTCCCTGCCAGCGAGCATGACACTGTGTGCAAACAGAAAAGCTCTCACCAGTGCTATTTATATGTGAGGACGAACCAGATTTTTAAAAGCACAGAGGTGCCCAGCTTTAGCCCTTGGTTCTGGGAAAAGGACAACTTCCCTGGGCTGAAAACAATTAGGGGTAAAATTACAGAACAGAAGGAATTATTTGAAGAAAATTGAATGGATGATAATCAGGAAGCGTTTAAGGCTGTTTTATGAGATGCTGTGAGATAACTGCTAATCTGGATACCTGAACACTGTTTCACATAATCAAATCCCAGCTAAGAGAGAAGGTGGAAGCAGTGGTATTGTAGGTTTAGCATATACATATATATACCTAGATAAATAGCATTATGGATGTATTTACGTGGCACAGGTGTGCAAGCTTGTTAATGGTTAATGTTAATGGTAAATAAAATAGGAGGAATCTGATAGTGGTGAGAACACACAGACACCTGGGAGGAGAACCTAAAGGCAGGAGTGAAAAATCTGTGGGTGAATGATAATAAGAAATTGCTTAAATGTATCAAGAAAAGCCAAACCCTATGATGAGATCCCAGACAGTAATAGCAAAAAATTCAGCCTGTGTATAGAGGAGACTAAGTAATTTGTTCAACATTTATTTTCTCTTTGGAAAGAAGTAGGATGACACATTCATACTTTACAAAGATAATACTTTGTATTCCACCAGTGATGAAGCTGAATGTTAAACAGCAGTGATTAAAGTTAGACATTCTGCAGGATCAGATAACTTGCATCAAAGGATAAACAAATTGGCCCGAGAGCTCTCTGAACCATTAGTGTCGATTTTTAAACAAATCTGGGAACTCTGAGGAAGTTCCAGGGGACTGGGGGGAAAAAAAATATAACACCAGAGTAATAAGCCAGTAAATAAGATGGGCCATGAGAACAAGCAGTGTTTGGCAGGACGTGGATCCAGAAAGACTGATCGTAAGAAAAACCTTTATGGAACACAGTCCATACGGACTCACAGTATGTCACCTAATTAATGTCAATCAGCTGCAGTTTGCAGAAAACAGAGCCTTTTTACTGTTTGTGATGGGATAATGACCTTAATTGACGAGGTGGCATCATCCACTTAGATTTTTGCATGGTGCTTACATCTGCATGGCATCCCAAGAAAAAAAACAATCATCCTTGTACAAAACCAGTGCAGTTGGGACTGGTTTTACAGCTCTATAACCGAGTCTGTTGGAAATTTGGAGATGTTGTTTGGTGGGATCGTTCCTTATGGGACCGTGCAGGGGTGTAATTAAGAAGAGGGATTGATATTTGCTGGAGAAATGGACAGACAGACAGGAGAGGGATAAAGCTCTACGTGGCCAGACAGGTCGCTTGAGCTCTGTCTCTGCTAACCAGTCCTTGTGTCTTCATCTCCAGCCCCTGCGGAGTAGGGAGCTGTTGCGATGCGCCAGCATTCCCATCTGGGCTTCCTCTGTCTGCAAACTGAGGCTCTGGGGTTGCTGGTACATACCCAATCTGGAGCTGGGATGCAGCCAAAGCATGCCTCCAGATCTAAGCTTTGGGAAGCATTCTGGGATAACCTCATCTAGACACAGCTTGGGTCCCTTGGCCAGGAGGACTCCCCTCAGCAGTATGTGTCTTAACCCAGCTGCACGTGAGTCTCCTGTAGCTTGAAGGTTTGTCCACCTGGCACCACAGCAAGTCAGGTCCCAGACTCAGAGCAACAAAGCTCCCTACAACCCTCAGGCTCGTGACCAATGGGATCTGTCAGCAAGAGCAAAGGTGCCTGCGATGGCAAGTGCTGTGCATCCTTCCCAGAGCTGCCCTGCAGTTCAAAACCAGCTGTTCCCAGTCACATCCCTTTATTCTTTCAAGTCGTGATAACGATCATCTCCATTTCAGTGTGTGTGACAGTCTGTCTGCTGCCTTCAGCCAAGTTTCCACAACAGCGGTATTTACAATCAAATGCTTGCACCCAGAAGTATAGGCTGAAATGCCGGGTTGGACGCTCAAGGAAGCTGACAGTCCAATTATTGCAGCTATGTTGTTTTCAACCTCTTATGTTTTTTGGTGTCCTAAATCTTTTTCATGAGCGTTAAAGGCCTCCTTTAGAAATTTTGAATCTGTATATAACTGCCAAGCATATATGAACTTTTCATTCCTTATTCATTGTAGGAGTATATTGTCTAGGTTGTGGGGCACAGGCCATAGCCCCTGGTTTAAAAAAGGGAATTGTTGATGCTGCAGGGCATGGAGGAGGTCAGGCTAGGAAATGGCTCGGGTTTTACATGGTGCCTTTTAGCCTGGGAGTTTTCAGTGGTTTGACGTCGTAGAAACACCACTCCATGCATGGCTGGGGTACATCTACCCACACTGAGGAGCAAATGCAAGGGGAAAGTTGGGTAGGCAGGGGGTAACTAATCCAGCACAACATCTTCTCGAGGGTGACCCTCTTTCTTTGGGCCTGACCCAAAGCGGTGTCTGTGGGGGCCAGTGGCATGGCCACAACCATCCAGTTCTGCGGCGCATTTGTCGGGTCAGCAGGACACGAAACTAAATTCCCTTTCCCTCAGTGAGCTGTGTGCTCCATAACTCAGGAATGCAAACGACCACATGTTTGACTGAAAGACGATCGTCCTCAGGAAGGGAACGGGTCTATCATGCTAAAGGAAGGGAATGACTCAAAGCATGACATGCAGAAATTACACCTCAGGGCTTCAAATTTGTTCCCTGTCAATGCGGAGGAAGAAAACTGACCTAGACGCTGTTGAGGTTGACAGGTCTTAAATTTAATCTACTCTAAAGGCAAGATGTGACCCCATTCCTGCACACTGTAAGGCTGCAGCTGTTTTACCCATTGGCTTTTCCTACTCTCTGGCCACCTCACAACCTTTGCAGCAGAGAGAAGTATTCCTGTCTGCACACTGACTGTCAATCATGGACTTCAGCTAGGACCATCCAGACTGAAACCCAGCCTCGAGGAGGGGGCTGTTGCCAGAGGATGCCGTCCCTTCTCAGGACCTGGCTGCTCTCTGCTGAGCAGGAGCCTCTCTCTGGGTGCAGTATTTTCTGCCTGGCAATTGTGGAGGTATGCCAAAGCTCCTCTGTTCATCCCTAAGCTCCTCGGAAGAGGTCTGGCTGAGCTGGGCTTTTTCAGAGCCCCCACTCCCATCCTCACTTAGCCTTCCCTCAAGGCAGGCACATTTCTTCCCATTTGATTTTACTGGAGCCCCAAGCTGGGGGTTTTTTAAGAGGGTTGGCTTGTCTGCTGTTGCTGCTTTTGCCTTTTTCTCCCTCTGTTTCACATCATCAGGCAATTCTAATTTCAGACCCTGACTCCTGCAGCTAAAAGACTTGGACTCCCAAAAGATTAGACTCCCAATCTCCTTGGAGCCATGCCGGGGGTCTGACTCCATGACCTGGAGGGGCTCTTGCTGGTGGTCCATACGATGCTTATGGATCTGCGGGTGTGAGACCTGGCTGATGGTCCCGTGGGGCCCCACAGTTACTGTGGGCACAAAGGCTACCTGGATCGCACTTCAGCTGCAGCCGCTGGAATAACTGCAGGATTTTTTTGTTTTACCAGTGAAGCCAAAGCCCTGAAGAAGAGAAGGTCCTGCCAAGTCAGCAGAACACATCCATCTTCCTGGTGAAGTGAACAAAAAAGGGTTTCAGGTTAATCGATCTGCCCCAAACGAAGCATTTTGGTTTGGCCTTCCTCACTTCCCCGTCTCCTCCTCTGTTCTCCCATTGTGACTGTCTGGATTTAGGATCTGCTGGATTTAACCCAAAGCCACAGAGGGGTCCAGTCCACTTGAATTAGTACTTCCCAGCAGACAAAATCCATATCTGAAAACTTGTGTGTGCTTTTAGGTTTAATAATTTCCCCTATCACAAATTCTCTCCTTTGACCTTGGTCCAAATACTTGAGCTCTGTGGGACCTTTGTTTATTTGTATAAGATGCTCTTCTCTTTCAGCGCTGATTGTTCATCAAGGCAAGGACTGTATTTAAGCTGTACCCTGTGTTTACGCAGTTGGCCAATGCGTTGTTGTGAAACCGTTGATTGAGGCCCATTAGAAGATGGAGAGCGCTCAGCGCAGATGGACTTTGTGTTTCATCCATCTGCCAAACTCCAACCAGCCTCTGGTATTTTGGAGGCTCGTGATCTGACCAACTTCGAGCACAGTCATGGGGATGGAGAAAGGCCCATGGGACTCAGGGGACACTCCTTGCCAAGCCTGGAGGCAGTGCTGCTTCTCAGTAAAATGGTTGTAATAATGTTTTAACACGGGCAAAAGAAGAAACAATGAAAGAAAAGACCTCCCTAAACCTTGTTCAAAGGGCTGGTGGAAATGGAGTCATGGAATTTTTTGAAAAATACAAAACAAAACACAGCCCGAGGCAGAAACCCAGCATGGAAAATTGGAGCACAGTTAAAGTCTGGCAAAATTGTAAGTGGAGAAACTTCTATTCTCTTCTCTTCTATTCTATTTTGATCCTAAAAAGCTGCCTGATGTCTTCTCTCTGCTGGGATGAGGGAGTAGGTACAGGGTGAGTACTCACCTTGGTGTGCAACTGGAAAGTGTTTGCATTCATCATGGGGATGGTGACATAAGAGCCCTGAAGAGCAGAAGAGTGTGAGATATTCACCAGGGGTCAGAGGCCTTGTGAAAGAAGTGGGAAATGAAGAAATGCAAAGTCCCTGCTCTGGTTCAGCCACTGATCCCATGGTATCAAGGGAAATGTCAGAATTTGCCTTTCTGTCTTCCCTCCTGACTCTCCTTCAGGTGTGAACTAAGCAAAGGACCTTCCTACCTTCCTAGGGCTGGCTTGCAGGGCCAGTGAGCAGTGTGGGGCAAGAGAGGACTTCAAGCGTGGCCACAGCCCCATGTGCCTCTGTGTCCCCATGCAGACTATGCACCCCATCCCCCAGAACATCAAGAAGGGAGGGCGGGGGCAAAATACTGTGTAAGGGTGGTGGCAGAGGGGATCTACGTAGTAAAGCCAGGGGGGAACGTGTTTTATACCTATAGGGAGACAGAGGGACCAAATAATTTCCCCTGCTGGGATCTCTGTCTGAGCATCACCATGTGCTCATGGTGAGCGGGGAGGGCTGCAAGTCCTGCAGTGCTGGCACCGGCAGGATGGCCAGCATGCCCCAGGCAAGCCTGGCCATGTCCTGCTTTCTCCATCTGGGACATCCCCAGTGACTCAGAGGCCCTCAGGAATGTGTGTCTGAGCCACTTCCCCCCGCCATCTGGGCAGCATCCTCACCCCATGAGTCATCCTCATGAGGCCAAAGCCTGCCCCCTCCTCTGCCCCCTCCCCTGCTATCAGTGGACCTCAGCAGCTCAGCTTCAGGCACATCCACACATGGCATCCCTCTTCTTCCTGTCCCCACAGCTGTGTCCAGAGCTCCTAGCTTGGTCATGGCTGTGCTGCTCCATCACTCTGCTGAAATGAGACTTCTCCTTTCACTGTCCCAAACCTGGTCAGTCATGGGAAGAGACTATGGAGAAACAGCAAGCTGCACTTGGCCACGGAATCTCTCAACACTTAAAGACAAGAAGCAATGGAACCCCCAAAACTGCCTGGGCAGGAGAAGGTGGGGCAGCAGAGAGGGCTTGGCTTCTCTTGATGGATGCACAAGTAGGTCTGAGGAACTGGCTGGCAGGACAATCTGTTGCTGCAGAGGGCCAAAATGAACCCAGCTGGTGTTCATATAAATCTTGGTGGATACCATTTCATATACTATTTGGGTTTATGTCTCATGTTCAGATAAATCTGTATTGGAGCCAGCGCGTTGCGATTTGAGGTACTCCAGATGCTGTGGCATATGAAGAGGAAAATGAACCATCAGTCTCCTGGCTGTTCAGGCCCTGGGAATAGCAAGCTTTTGGGGGAAAAAAAGTTAGGAGCCTTACTTGATGTCTTGCCTTTTTTTAGGTACCAAGGTCCAGTTCCGCAAAGGTATGTTAGAAGTCCATCTCCTGTGGGAGCCTTTATAGACTCCCTTAATCCTGAGACAAGCTCTTGCTTTTATTTTCATTTGTTTAGAACATTTATTCAGCATTATTCTGGCTGGCGAACACCCAGACAGGAGGACTGGGCCCTTTCTTGCTCCTGTCTTGACAAAAACATGATTTAGTCTCAGGTACTCCCTGGATGCTGCCCTCTGGTATGGAGGCAGTGGAATTTGACTGCAGACATACCAGAAGTTGTCTGTTGTACCTGGTCTGGATGGAAAGGGGACAGACTGCCAGCTGGAGTGCCTGGATGGACACACTGTGGTTAGAGTAGTCTTGATTTTCAGATGGCAACGGTATTAAATGTGTGTAAAGCAGACAGACTGGTGCTAAAGTACTTACTGGGAACATTAATAAACCATGGACCACCCTTCCTCATCATATGATGTGGTTCTGTCTATAGGCAAGATATGTAAAAACAATTTAAAATTAATTTAGCTTTTAAACCTTTTAAAAACATATAAAAACCCCAACCTTTTGATATAGAATTGGGCTGTTTTTCCAAGTGGGAAAATGTTCACATCAGGATTGATTTAATTTTTTTTCCCCTTTTAAATCATAAACAGTCCCGGTACAAGAAACAGTAGCTGTTATTGATTAAAAGTTCATTTGCCTTGTCTTTGCTGATGATTGATATTTGGGAAGGAGGGATAGAAGAAGGGAAGGGTGTTGTACTTCGGAGAGAAAAAGAAAATGTGTCACATGTTACCTGCATCTTAGAATAATGTTAGTGTTGGAAGGCGTATGGGTTGAGAAGAATAATAATTGTTTTAAGGTTCAGTAGATCCTGGTCCTTTTTGCGTGTGTGCATATGTTTTAATGTGTCGGACGCGCCCTCTTTAAATAGCAGTGTGATGCAGGAGGGGAGCAAGGCAATTGCATTTCCAAATGGGATTTTTATGGCCCGTTGAAGGAAAGCAGCTACCCACTGAATAGCACCGCACCATTTCCAGTGGCAGATTGTAAAGGCTTCCTCTCGTGAGCACGTGTGCCGTGCTGCCGGGCAGGCAGCAAGTGCGGGAGGTGCTGCAGCCCTGCGGGATGCTCAGGAGATGGTGGGTTCTCCCTGACACCTCTGAATTTTTATTTCATCCCAAGTCTTCGAAATGGTGGGTGAGAAACTGCAGCGACAAGCTGGGAGTGCAGGATACAACCACTGAGGTGCCCAGTCCAAAGCCAGGGCTGAGATGAGCCGTGGTGGAGGTTGTGTCTCTGGTTCCTTGCCCCAGGGATGGTGGGAATGGATGCACCCATTGTCCTGGGTGCTGCTCTGTATGTGATAAGCTGGTAGCCCGCAGGCTTCATAGAATCTCTGACCTTCCAAAAATCTCTGGTTTCAGATGATTTACATGGAAACCACACCAGGATGCTGGAGGTGGAAGACTCATTCACTCTAGGGCCTTCAAAGGATTTCAACTCAATGGAGCACAAAAGACATTTCTCAGTCAAAACATTTTCCAGGCAAAAAGGACAGATTTAGAGAAGGTGAAATTCTGTGAATTCATCTCCATTCCGCAAATAGTTGAACTGGGGAAGAGGGGAAAAAGGGAAACGATTTGCTTAGGCGTTTTCAAAGCAGAACGTTTCTGAGGGTTTTTTCTTGGCCCAGTCTTTGATTTCAGGACCTCCTTCAGTTTCAATAAAAAAATAAAATTCTTAAAAAAGTATTTGAAACATCTGTCAAAACAGCAACTTCTCAGTAGAGCAGAAATCTGCTTTTTCCAAGACTTTATAATTTGCTGAAAATATCTGTGGCAAAATTTCTTCCCAGCTCCTTCCCAGCACAAAACGCCTGTGACCTGGCAGGGCACAAACACGCTGTGATTTGTGGAGCTCTTGGGTGCATTTTCCCAGCACTTCTCTGAAGGTCCCTCAATGTGTGAAGAAACTGCGGCAGTAAACCAAACGAACAACAAATTTCCCAATAAAGGAGCACCGGGTTTGTGTCACATGTACTTTCAGATTGTTTCAATGGAAGTTTATTGATTATAAATGGAGATGTAGTATAATGGAAAGGTACCACTCATCTCCATCAGCCTGACATGCTTAGAAGTTAAAGACTTCATGGAGACGTTGCTGTCTTGGCCAACCTGGGGTTCATGTTTAGGGAAGATGGGGTGACCTGGTTCTCTCTCCTGTGGCAGCAGGGAGTGGATCCCCACGGGGTGGCTGATTTTTGGAGAGACAGCTCTAGGCCTGCCCTGTCATGCATTACTCACCTAGCATAGCCTGCATCAGCAGTGATTTACACCTTGGCACAATACAAGTTGACTGTACGCTCATTACAAACAGTGAGTAGCCCAGAGGGAGGTGTTCACCTAAAAGGGCAGAGTTAAGGGTATCTTAGCCTTAGGCTAAGGTAACTTTGACTTAGACTGATTCATTACACATTCTCTAAAATTATTATGTCCATAATGCAGAGGCATCTGGTATTTTATTGCATTTCCCTATGTTTTGAATTGATTTGAAAGAAGAGAGGAAGGGGAAGGCACTCGTCTGTCTGACACATGGATGTTTTCTGGCCTGCTACCTGTGTAAGGGCAGGCTTCTTTACATCCTCCTGATTTTAGTGCTGCCTTTCCCATAAAAAAGCATGCCCTGTCTACTATTCCTTTACCCCAGGAACCCCATCCTGCTCTTCTGAAGCAGTTTACAGCGGTGAGAAGCAGAAACCCATCTAAGCCACAGAACCAGAGCCAGGGTCCCTCCAGGGACCAGGTTTGTACCTCACCCAAGTGGTATTGGGCGAGGGGAAAGTTCCTCTGCTGTTAAAATTGATTATTGACAGCAACACAGTCACACTCATTTATGGGAGTGGGGGTTTGACTGCATCAGTTCAGAAGCCTGAACCTCTTCCATTGTAGATGATGCAAAATCCCAGCCTGCAGGGGTCCCGGGTCTGGGATTTTTCACAGTAAGACAAGCTGGACTGAAAGAGCTTGGGAAGACCACTCCCCTGCAGCTCATTAACAACTTGTGTTAATTACCATTAAACCTCTGCTTGCCCTGGCATCATCCCCAGCACCTTTCATACCACAACACCAAGACCACATTGCAATGTCCCTTTGCGTCCAGGACTGCATCCTTTGTGTCCACCCACCCGGCTGCCCCTGGAGAAGGAGCAAAGCAAGGACAAGAGATCCCACCTGGCAGAGAGATCTCAGTCCTACAGGCAGGCACAGGACCTGGGCAAGAGTGACAGAGGACAAGTGACACAGGCGAGCCACCCCCTCTGCAAGGCATTGTCCCTTTGCTACCCCGTCCCAAAGCAGCTTGTGCTAACCCTGACCTGCCGAGACATCACCCCCGGCTCCCTCCCTTCTCCCTTTCTGGAGGAGATGGGGTTTCAGGCTTTGCAGCACAGGCATCTGTGCCAAATCTCCTCTCCAATGCAGGCGTTCCTAATCATGCATAAATACAGTGGTGGATATAGCCGTCTGTGTTGCTCTAGAGAGAGCCTTTGATCCTGGATTCAGAGCTCATGTTTCAGGTGTTTGGGCAAATCAAAAGTACAAAATAGAAACTCCAAATTGCGTTGTAATTTTTAAGAGGCAGATCAGGAAGATACTGCTCACTGGATGGGGAACAGATGTCTCTTCATCGACTTCCCCGCTGTCCAGAGCTGGGAGGCAGTGCAGCTCTCCTTCCCATGGGTGCCTACAAGCAGAGATGGTGGACATTTGGGGAATGTGTCTCAGAGCTTTAAGGATCCTATCTGGGGAGGGGACAAGTCTGTCCGTCTGTTCAAACATCAGCTTCAGTTCTGAGCTAGCCCTGCCCTCCTGCTCCTTTTCACTTATGGGGTTTTTTTTGGGATGAGTAGACCCTTGCCCCAGGGGCTTCACCAGCGAATCAAGTCCAACTGGAGAGTAAATCAACCCCCTGCAAAGCAGGTGGGGTTGGCAGCAGGATGGTCTCTGGTCCAGGCACCAGGGAATGGCTGATGGAGCCACCTGAGGGATGCTATATAAGGAAAGGGAGCAGGGTTTGCCTTCCCTGAGATGCACAGTGGTGAAAGCTGGGGGAGGATGGGCAAGCAGGGCTGCAGCCAGCCTCCCCTGAAAGGATAGCACACCATTTAGGAAGTTGTATGTGTTATCTCTAGCGTCACCTTGTGAGCTTTGCCCTTCTGGAAGAGGTTACCGTGTTTAGTGATATTCTCATTGGAAAGCCCTCTCCACCAGCAAGGGAGGGCTCAAGAAGGGGAACCACATGTCTGGAGTGGTGCAATGGTACCCTGAGGATGCAGGTATGTGAGGTATGGGTACACCAAAGTGGGCAGTTGGCTGCTTAGAGTCAGAAAGTGCATGGGGTGATGTGCTTGAACCCAGTTACTGCTTGGTGATTGCCCCCCATTCCACCAGTGGTGACCACAGCTGGCTGACCACATGATGCCCCAGAGTTGAGCCTGCTGAGCCCTCTGGGGTGAGCCCAAGGCTCCAGCAGTCATGGTGCCTCATTCCCTTTGCTTTGATGCCTTGGCTGGATCGCCTAACCACTTGAAAGGTGCTGGGGCTGGTGCTTGCTGCCTCCTCTGAGTCAGTGGAGGAGGCAAGCGGGAGCCTTGAGGTTAGGGCAGAGCCTGTGAGTCACGGCTGCTGGAGCTGCAAGGGCAGCAGCCAGATGCCAAGATGCTTTTTGACAGAGAAAAAGCAAAAACTGCATTTGGCATTAAAAGAAAACCTGAGCAGGGCCAGGCCAAGAGGCTGCTTAAGGGATGGAAGGGAACACTTTTCTTTCCCCTTGAAGGCTGGTGACCAAGGGAGGTCTCAGCATCCAGACAGTCCTGAGCTGTGTTGGTGTCTTCCCCACCACTGAGCTGCTGTCTTGGGCAGGTGGATGCATGGGGACCTGCCCCATCCACAGGGCTTGCCCTTACCCAGTCAGCATAAGCTAATGTTTTGGAGAGCAATGGGATGTGGGGGAAAATGTTTCAGCGATAGTTGTTATTTTCTTCCCTTTGCCTTAAGCTCTTGACTGTTCTGTGGGAAGCCCAGGTAACTCCACAAGACATGATATGCACTGAATAACCCAGTATAGAGCAATGATGTCTGAAAACAGGGACTGGCCTCACTTGTGTCAGGGCTGATGCTGTGCAGGGGTGTGGAGATCTGCGTAGAGGTGGTTCAAGGCCAAGCAGCAGGCAAAGGTCTTCTGTGCTGGGCCTGGGTTGTGGATGGGATGAAGGAAGAAACCAGCTCCTGGGACTGGTGTTAGCTCAGGGAGAGCTGGTGGCCATCAGCACTGGGGTTGATGGGCTTTAAGGATGTGTTGGGAAGCCAGTGGTGTAGGGTTGGTCCCAAAATATCCCTGATTATATCAGAAGGGTTTCAGATGGAGATCTGATTCCCAAAGCAGGCTGGAGAGGAGCACCATCAGCCTTGTCATCACTGTGGTACCCACTGCTTGTTGTGCTGGGAATCTTGAGTCCATCTTGCTGGACCATAGCACAGTCCCTCTTCATGATCCCAGGGAGATCCTCTCTGTCCTGCAACCCTCACCCAAGAGAGCTGTCGTGTTGTCTGCAGACCCCAGAGCATGGGATGGATCTGCTCATGCTTTGGCCTTCAGTGTCTGTGATTTATGCTCCGTGCAGGAGGCCTGTCACTGAGAGCACAGCTTGGCCACGATCCCTCGTCTGGGAGCAGACTGAGCGTCTCAGCCATGCCGCGTCTGACCTCAACCTGAAGGATGCCAGCTCCAGCACTGTGTTTGGGAGACTTCAGTGCTGTGTTCCCCTAAATCCTCCTGAGTGTGGGGAGGGGGTGCAGGATGTGATGGGACAGCTGCTGTGAATTAGTCCCCCTGCTAAATTGCCTCTGAGCCCTCACCCTACCCCCCTCTCTGAAAGGCAAGCTGCAAACCCCTCTGAGTTTATGATCTGTGAGTTCATGCAGCCTCCATTAATTTTATGAGTAGATTTTCCTATATCTACTCTCATATATCAGCCACAGGAGCAGGAGGTGGTGGCAGTGGGAGAGCATGACGTAAGCCCGCTCTGACACATCACTGCTGGGAGGGAGGGCTGCAGGCACCCGGCCTTGACGTGAGCATCAGTCCTGCCTCCACCAGCCTTCCCACCTTCTCCTGCCGATGCAGGGAAGCTTTAGGGCTTCCTGTGCTAAAGGGGACTCTTCTGAAGTCTCTGTGGAGGAAAAGCGGCCTGTTGCCTGAGGAGCCCTGGGAGGAGCCCTGGGAAGGAGCACTTGATGCTATGGAGTGAGGGTTGTGCTCTCTGGTGTCTCATCCTGCAGGGATGTGGGACTATGGAAACCTTCATCCCTGGTCAAATCAGGATAAGAAATGGCAAAAGTCCATAAGTCACTCAGGAGCAAAAGTGGTGTGACTTGGCCATGCTGTGCTAGTGTGGCTTTTAAAAGGCTGAGGTACAGTGGGAAGCTGGAGTTATGTGTTGACTCTGGGGTGTGAGCCAGATGGATGGCACAGGCTGATTCACCTTCCTTGGAAAAACTTGGGATCCTTACCCAGTGGATAATGAGAAGGGCTGGGAAAATGCCCCTTTTCAGCTTTAATTTGCCCAGCCTAGGCAGTGTAGGTGCCTCTGGCATGCAGGGAGGGTTAGCCATCCCCAGAGTCCCCTGGGGAAAATGGGCTGCATGGGCAGAATGAAAGAGGGATGTAAACCCCCAGACCTCCCTATAAATTTGCAGGGTAACTGGCAGCATTGCATTTGCTGTGAAACCCAAGAAGGAGCTAAGCCCTCAAATAGGGGGGGACAGCTTTGGGAGGAGGGTGCAGGGGAGCCTGTTGGAAACCCTGGTTGTGTTTCAGACTCAGATTCTCTTTTGTTTTCCCTTGGGGACTGGCTGCTTGGGTGGCTCCAGCCAAGGTGGGACTTGTTCCCCCATCCTGGGGAGAAGCAGCTAGGGATGCAGGTGTGGGGACCCTTGATGTGGGTCCTGTGCCCTGGGAACTGCCAAAAAGCCCTTGTCTGAAGCTTTGTTTCCTCAAATCGACCCATATCTGAGCAGGCTAATCCCACAGTAAATGCAGTTTTAAGGTTTTAGTGATACATTGTGCTCACTGAATTGTTGCATGGAGACTGACTCACCATGAGGCTGCTTGGAGCTTGGAGGGGCTGGAATGTGCAATGGGGCAGGTTATGGGGAGAAGGTGCTTGGCTTTGCTTGGCAGCATTTGCTCGTGCCAGCTCCAAGGCAGTGCAGAGCCTTGTCTATGCTGCTGGAGCAGAGGGTGTGCAGCTGAGACGAGGCTGCCTCTGTGCTGGGGCTGCCAGAGACTTTTTTTCCAGCAGCGCTTTGTTTCCACTCATTACCAAGGTCACTTTAGCGACATTTTTTGATGATCTGGTCATTCTTTTTGAACAAAACCTGACCATTTTTGTTCATCTTGCCAGTGCTTTGTATTTGCTTCCCAGTTGGCAACACTTGGGAATTTTTTAGCAACTTTAGGTTGAAAGACTTTTGGGGATTTTTTTTTTCCAGGATGAATTTTGCAGTGGAAAAATCCAATTTTTCATCTACCTCCGTGCATTGACTCTGACAGAGCACCCTCTCCCAAACCAACAGTAACCAAACCACAAAAATTGTTCTCAAAGAAGCAATCAAAGAGCAAAGAAAAAGACACCGACCAGGATCTCTTTTTCTTTCTATATTCTGAGAAAGCATGTGAATTATCCTGCTTCCAATTCTTCCCAGAACATCGTAGTAATGTTACAAATTTAGTCATAAAGCTGTGGTTGAATTATAGTTATCATTGTAAAACAATAATAACTATGCAGATACTTATTATGGTGCATTAAGTTACAATGATAGTAAATCTGTCATAATAACCATGGCAACTCTCTTAGCCGCGCAGTAGGGATCCTGCGATGTTATTGATAAAATCTGCTGAACTCGGCTGTCTTACCCTCCGCAGAGCTGCTGTACCATTTTATTGGAAATGGTGATTAAATGATGCAAACCATATCTCCCCTGGCACTCATTTGTTCCCTTCGTTTGCGTGAAGGCCCAAAGATGAGGCATTAAATGCTCTGTCACTTAACACATGGGACCAGTGGTAATTGCAGACCCCGGGTGAGGCTCACCTCTGCAGGAGAGCAGTTTTGTAGGATGGGCTCAGGCTGAAAGGAAGTGAGCAGGGGGTAGGTTTGGCTTGCCAAGTGCTTTTTTTGGGGATGGCTGGTGTTTGGCTGGACTGCATAGGATTTCTTGCATCTCTGCTGCTTTGGGTGCTGGGATGGGCTCTAGGGGTAGCTCTGTAGGAGGGCTGCTGCCTGCACCTGAAACCAGGAAGGTGCCCCCCAGAAGAGCACAAGTGCAAGCACTTGGTCTGGAAGATGCTGAGCCTTCCTCCAGGCTAGAGATGGTTAATGGTGATGGGCTGCCCAGGCCAAGGCTGGGAGCGTGCTGGAGGCAGGTCGGCAGCGATGGGCTGACTCAGGCTGTGGTCGGGCTTGAGCACCCAGCACGGAGACTCGCATCGTGCGGCTGCTGCTCTGACATGTTTTATGACCCTGTGTCGTCTCACTCCTGGTCATGTCCAGCCCTGCCACTGCCAGAATAACCCACAAGAAAGGCTGTTCTCACGAATTTCACTGACTTGTTTTGGGGTGAGGGAAGATCACACTTCTTTGGATGCCTCTGGGAGCCAAACCACAGTGGCTCCTTCCTAGTTTCCATCGATCTCATGCATGTGCAATCTTACACAAATGTGTGAGGCAATGCCAGGGTGGGCACTGGTTTGCCCAGGCAGGGAAGTGCATGGAGGCACCAACATCTTCCAGCACCTCCTGGTGGCATCTGTCCAGGCTGTGACAGCTCAGAGACCCACCTGCAGTCTCTCCTCTGTCCCATAACAAAGTGAGGCCACATGTATCCTAGAACAGCCTTCAGTTTTATTAACATGCTTTCCTAAGGACTGTGATTGCTGTCTGCTTTTTGAGAATTATTTCAGACTAGCACAGCAGAGTGCTGCAGTTGGCAGAGATGTGGGAGCCAGCAAGTTCCTGGCGTGGTGGGAAGCTGCCCTCATACAGGGCCAGGGGGCTCCTGAGCCCAGCTCAGCTATATTAGCCAGCAGAGAAGCCCCCACAGCTGTGCTGGGCTCTTCTTGAGCTGTGTCACGGCTGGCTGTAGGTTTGGACACGGACTGATGTGTGCTGGCTGCTGTGTCCGTGGGTGACATGGGCTGCAGAGCACCCAGGGGTGAGAGTGCACTGGGGAAGAGCCAGGCTGAGGCAGGCTCTGTCCTGTCCCCCTGCTGTGCTGAGCTGGCTCTCACTCCCTTGCCCCTGTCCTCCTCCCAGCCAGTGCTGCCAAAAATGGGCATGTTTCTCCTTTTGTCATTTTTCCATTGTAGTGTTTCATGCTGGTTTAGGAAAAAAGGCTAATAATTTGTCACTGTAATAAGGATTTTCTGGCTGAAGAAAAGCCCATTAAGATCTTGCTGAGTATAGGAGTCCAAGTTCTGTTGTGAGTGTTTATATTTTCTAATTACTCACAGATGCCTCCAATTGTGTCAGTGTGCAGCTGGGTATAGGACTGTAAGTGCTAGCTGGTTTCTGCCCCATTTGTTTAGTGGCTACTCCATGCAAGCTTGCCATGGTTGGGAAGAAACTCAAAGAGTGTCTGGAAAGGAGAGAAAGATGCTGGGATGTGTCAGCCTTGCCGAGCTGCAGTGGTCCCACAGGATGCTTTTGGCATTTGCTCTTCTTTAACCACCCTCTTTGCCCCAGGAAGGGACTGTCCGGGATCTGCTGCTGTCTGAGAGCGGCTGGTGGAGGTCAGTGAAGCTGCAATGAAATGAGGCAACCTCAGCTCTTGCCAGGGAGAGAGCTGGCCCTTCTGAGGAACATTTACCCTGTGAAATACAACAATTAAAAAAAAAAATCCTTGAGGAAAAGAATTTAATTTTTGGGCACCAAGTATTCAACCAGTCTCACCCTAGGCCTGCAAATAGTGCTGGTGGGGCGTTGAGGGAGATGTCTCGGAGTAAGGCAGCTTTCTTGATCCTTACACTGGGGAGTTTCCCAGCCCTATGGGAAATCTGTCTGGATCCCTGTATGTGTCAGCAGAGCAAGTGCTCTCAGAACAAGGGTGCTTTGAGGTCACTGACTGGGGTGGGAATAGCTCCCACAGGGTGCTGGGATGCTCTCTCCATCCGAGCATCACACCCACCTTTGCTCACACAGGTGAGCATGGATTCAAGAGGTCGGCATGTGGCACATGGAGTGGCAGTAAGGGCTGACAAGGAATGGTTCAGCAATATTGGTCCTGCTCTGCAGCCAGTGGCTGTCTTCCCTTCAGAGTTGCACTGCGCTCTGCTCCCAAAGACCCTCTGCAGATTTTGCCTTTGACTGGATCTTTTCAGTTTTGTTGTCAGGACTTGTGGACAGATTTTATCTTTGCTCATTGTTGATTGGAAGCTTATCAGTATAATTACACAAACATGTTTTATAGGTTGTGTATTAACACCATAAAATGGCAATCTGGTATTTACTGTAAGTTATATTAACTGTTACTGATTGCTATTACAACAAATGATGACATAATTATTGAATGAGAGCCATTTTAAATTTGCAAACTCCCTATATATGCCACTGTGCAATACTTCTCTCTATTACTGAACTGAGCAAAGGCACTTGAAGTATCCAGACTCCTTGGTCTATTTATGTGGCTAAAGATGTGATGGATTTCATATGTTGCAGAATGTGAGCTCTCATTTAAAAATAATAACTCAGCTCTCCAGGTTGCCAGGTCTGCTCAATACCCTCTTTCCTCGTTACCCTGAGGATCAGGAAACCCCTGGTAGCTGACACACCTTTCCCAGTACCTGACCTCAACAAATATTCTGCGATTGGTTGGGTTTTTTTGTTTTTCCCAAGTCTGCAGACGCTGTCTCAAGGTCTTTCAGCTCTCAAGGCAGCTTTCCACTGCATGAGAGGGACCTGTGAGATGTGCCATGGACAGGGGATATTGCTATGGAGCATGATGGCCTCATCCTGCCGTTGCCATGGGACTGTTTCAAGGTTGGGATCATCCTCAAGGCAAAATGTGTGAAAATGGATATTTCTGTGATGTGGCACTTCTCTGCAGCGATACCCTTGGAGCAGCCCCGATGAAATACTGCTTTCCATCAGGTCTGATGGGAATGGAGGTCAGGGAAGCTGGAAAGGTTTGGTATGTCAGGAAAGCAGACATTTGGGAGCTTGTTAAATCAGGGAAGGGGGGGGAGAATATTAGTTTTATAAAAAGGAATTCTAAATGACTCAGGATGCAATAAAATCTCCATTTCCAGCTGAGTAGATTGGGTTACACCTTTGGGTTGTGGAGCTGGGAGGGCGGAAATAATCCCATGCCTTCCATTTCGATGTGTGTGCTGGGATGTGTGTGCAGGGATGGGGCTTAGGGAGATGAGATCTGGGGGCTGAAGCTGGTCTCAGGATCTCCTGCTCCATCCGTGTGTGGGATGGCAGCAGCACAGCCTCTGATGGCTGCTTATTAAGGAATGTGCCTTTGATGATATAGGGCACCTGGGAGCACTAAATAATGACTTATAATGGGCTGTATAAAAATAAAGACTAATTTCGTTCTGGCTGTGGCTCAGAAATTGAAGTTATCATCTCTCCAGCTCTCTGAAGGGGCTCGGAAGCCTTTGCTGTCATAGTGGTATGAAACCTTGAGTCATGGGAGGGGAAACAAGAGGGGCTCAGGTCTTGTATGCTGGGACTGAGAAGCCTTGAATCTATTTTGAAAAACTGTCTCCCTTACTGGTTTTCCTGGGGGAAGATGAGTCTCAAGAAAGAGCCTTCTGAATGCTGTGCTGAAGTGTCCCGGGAAGGACCTGTAGTGGGACAGACATTGGGGGTTAATTTGGTCCCAGCTTCAGCAGCGGTACAGGGATGCTTTGCTGGGGAGCTTGGAAAAGCAGCTTCTCCCTGTGGTTTTTCTGGCTGTGGGATACAGCAGATGACTGAGGCAAGCACCATCCATCCAAGCATCTCATTTATTAGGACACCTTGCTGAAAGCGATGTGGAGGCCAAGCTCAATCTTGTGTGCTGTGAAACCACTTGACCCTGCAGCACCAAGGCTTTGCTTGTCTAGCAGAGACCTTCCCTGTAGGGCTGGCTTCTTTAGGTGGCCATGATAACTGGCTTTAGGTGTCCTTGGCCAGCCATGGGCGCAAGGGCTGTGTGGAGAGCCGGATCAGGGTGATGAGGGGGTAATGGAGCTGCCTTTGCTGTTACAGGAAGGCGCCTCTGCTTCACCTGCAGGTTTAGGGAATCCTCTTGCACCAAATGAACTGCAAAGGGGAAAAGGTCCAGCACAGCAGTGTCCTTAGGGTGTGCCCATGCTGGCCCAGCAAAGGTTTTCCCTACTCACGATGCATTAAAACCACCACTTGTGTGCGTGCTAGTGCTGCAGACTCATAGCTCCCTGTGCTTATCCTACATTTCCAGTCTGCTTTCCCAAGAAAATCAGTCTTTTGCAAACAGCCTTCTGCCTGTATTTCCCTTTTCCACCCCATAGTTTGCTTCCAGATATGACCCACTTGTCAGTAAAGCAGAGGTTTAAGGTTTCCATGAGCTTTGTGGGAGAAATAGGAGGTGTCGAGCAGAGTGATGCTGCAGGTGTCCCCACCAAGAACAGGCTGGCAGGAGAACTTGGCTTTGGTGTTTGATAAATGCCTGGAAGCTTGTGCCCTGCAGTGTCAATCCCTGGGTGTTGCTGGGTGTTGGGGCTGGGAAGTGATGCTGGACTGCTCTGCCTTCAGTGAAACACAGCCTAGGGCATCCCTGTCAGCCACAGGCTGGTGCTGTTTGCTCTCAAAGTGAAAATAAAGTTAGTAAATCAAGAGGGCTATACTGCCTTTAAGAAGAAGCTGCTTCCCTGCCTGCATTTTCCTCTCTGGAGCAGTGTTAAGGTGTATGGGGTGGATCTGCTGGCTCAACTGTGGGATGCTGCAGGGCTAGGGCATCTCCTGCCAGCCCTGAGGGCTTGCTAATTGATTTTTTTAATAAAACATCTAATAGAAGCAAAGAAAGGCAAATAGTCTGTAAGAAGACTCTCACAGCATATAGTATT
The DNA here is from genome assembly GCF_000695765.1 of Mesitornis unicolor. Taxonomy (NCBI): domain Eukaryota; kingdom Metazoa; phylum Chordata; class Aves; order Mesitornithiformes; family Mesitornithidae; genus Mesitornis; species Mesitornis unicolor. Next base: position 71,884 of record NW_010167089.1, read on the forward strand.
GGAATAACAGATGGAAATATATTTTTTGAAGCATTCTTGCTGCAGAGCTGCCTCTTTGAAGTGTGTTTGAGAACAACACACCGTGCCAAGAACAGGGGGAGAAATTATTTGTGTCAGCAGAGCTGGGAGCTCGTGTGTCCCAGATGCTGAGGAGCCCCAGCACACTGGGCCACTTGTCCTTGCCAGGGAACATGGAGGGGATGAGGGTCTGGCAGGACCTGTCCTCTGCAAGCAAACCTCCCAGTATGCCCAGGTGAGAAGGTGAATATGGGGCTTTCCAGAGATGTTACAGCCTGAGCGTGGTGCTAGTGGCTTGTGCTCACTAGCAGAGCTGCCTGTTTGTGTTTGGACTTGTACTTCTTCTTTTTTTCCCCCAATGCTAAACGTATTTTTGGGCAGGGGAAGGTGAGAGGTTTAAAGGTTTGTGGGATCTTTCACCAAAAAGCATAAGAGCATGGCTTTTCCTTCTACCTGATGCTCTTTTTCTGGGAATAAAAACTTTCCTCAGCCAATCTGGGGGAAATTAAAGAGGGAGTGAGGCACTCCCGGGGCACTACCTAAGGATGTGGCATTAAAACAGAGGCTGTGAGGAAGAGGTGAGGGAAATGGTGATGGAGGCAGGTTGGAAGCATCCAGCATCACTAAGGGAATGGGCAGAGAGCTCTTCAATTGGGAAGTGCCCCATCACCCAGTTCCCACTGGAGTGGCTCTGCGGAGCTGGGGGACACCCAGCACCAAGAGCCTGAGCTCAGAGCTAGGGGTGTACCATGGTGTGTCAGGGCACAGTTTGATCTGCCTGTCTGGCAGGGAGAGGTTTGGGTTGAAAGAGGCTTCCTCCAAAACACACAAGGAAGGAATAAAGGTCAGGCAGAGTGACAAGGCTCTTGGTCCCTTTGGGTGAATAAACACCACTTTTCTGCAAAAGCTTTTTCCAAGCCCTGGCTGTGGAGGAATGTGGCTCTTGGTGCTGGGCTGGTGGGTTTGATCCCCAGATGCTGGCAGAGAGCTCCATCCCTGTGTGGCCCTGACCTTGAAGCAGGTGTCCTGGGAGGGCTGTCCTGTGAACCCACCATCCTCCTGCTCTCAGGTGTGTGCTGCAGAGTGTGCTTGGTGCCTGCTGTCCTGGGCATGGCTGGTAGAAGGGCAGATGTGTTCCCTGCACCAAGTCAGGAGGAAAATGGGGTACCTGGGTGAGAGAGGAGCAGGGCAGTGCCTTTTCTTGGGCATGCAGAGTGGGCAAGTGCTCATTTCCAGGGTGGTGGGCAGCAAAGGAGGCTGAAGCCCTGGGTGGGCCATAACAGCCTTGCCTGGTACGCAGCAAACCCACACTGAAACCAGAGGCACCTTTGCTCCTGCTGGCTGACACCTGGGCTCGCTGGAGCAAGGACAGCTATGAGGTACCAAGCTTATCCAGCAGACCCTGGGGCTGCAGGGTAAGTGCAAAGTATTTTAAGGCAGAAGCAGCCCTGACACTGCAACTTCTGCTATTCTGGCCTCCAGCCCCTCTCTCCCTGCTGGGGAGGACGTGTGTGTGCTGGGTACAGAGATGCTGCTTTGCTCTGGCTCGTCCCCAGCTCAGCCTGGCCAAGCAGGACATTTGCACCTCCCAGAAATGTTTCCCTCCCTCTGAGCAGACAGATGTGACTGTCCTTGGAGCTGACACGTGCTATGGGTAAGTGGAAATGTGCAGGTCCCGAAGGATGCTGTACCTCCCAGGGATTAGCAGGAGAGGCTGGCTTTGCACGGATGGGTTCCCTGAGTTGGTCTGGCTGTACATCAGGACGAGTGTACGCAGGTCCTCTCTGTCACGCAGCTTCAACATGTTCTCTCTTCACAGCACAGAGTGGTGCTAGCTGCTGGGGGCCATTTTGTGACAGCAGCCTGCAATGCCATCCCGTACCTGTTTGATCTCATGGTGCAAAGACGTGTGTGTTATGAGCTTGTGATAAAGTTCCTGTGATAAAGCAGTGAAGATGTGACAGCTCCAGACAGGTCCCCGCCCCAGCCCGCACTCTGGGGTACAGATGTTGGCCATGCCACTCCGTGTTGCTGGGGGATGTTCTCAGCAGAGCTGTGCTGAGAAGTGCATTTAGGACTTGCAGAGGTATTTGGAAATTTGGTTCCCTTCTGTTGGGAAGTGAAGCTTGTGATGCTTTAGGGCTGTCCCTAAATGGAAGTGGGGTGTGAGAGCTGCTTGCTGAGTTGCCCCAGCACAGCAGCCACAGATCCTTGGGTCCCCCTTGTCCTTCCAGTGTGGAGGAGCCCAGGGAGATTGGGCAGGTTTCCATTACTGGCCTAGGCTATGGTGCTTGTTAGCAAAGGCCCTGCTACTTCAGCAAGCAGATTCAATTTGGATGAGGCTGCAGAGTATACGTTTGCTCAGGGCTTTTACATCCAGCTCTGACTCGCAGTCCCCGTAAGGGATGGGGAAATTGAGGCAATGGGACTTACCAACATCCTTGCATTGCCAATGGGCATGGAGCAAGGTCACCCATGTCCTGCCTGTGGTTCAGTGCAAAGGAGTGACTGGACATGGCACTGCTCCAAAGGAGTCCCAGTCTTCCTGTGTGCTCCAGTGAGCTCTTGGGCAGTCAGGGCCGTCTTTGCTTCCACCAGTCTGATGGCAGTTCCACTCCTAATATGTTAATCTGATGGGTTTTGTCATGAGCAAAATAAGAAATCACGTTTTTAATAATAAAAAAGGGTCCTGCATCTTGTTAACATCTGGAGTTCAATCACTTCTGTGCTCAAAACTGTGGAATGCTTCAGCACAATATAAATCTTGCCACTTGCTGTACGTGGGCTCCAGATGGGGAGGGAGAGTTCATGTTCACTTGTAACCCATCTGGGTGCCGGTGGCTCCAAGCGGAGCTACCATGGTGTGTGGCTCCCCTGGTTCCACGCTGGGGGATAGTAGTGAGCCTCCCAAATGGACTCTGGCACTGGGATCAGTGCTGGGTGTCTGCATTTGGCATGCCAGGGTTGTATTGTGGCACTCCCACACCCATGGTGCCCATCTGGAGAGGGGTGAGGTCTCTCTGCTGCCAAAAAGCTTATGATGCTGAAGGTTTCCCACCCATGGGATGGTGGAGCCACAGCTCCCATGAGACCAAAGGAAAGACCAGGTTGGGCATCTCCACTGAGTGACGCACAAACTGCTGCCAGCAGCCAGCAGCAAGGCTGGAGCTGTGTCCCTCCCGAACAGTACCCACAGCCATCAGATGGGACAGCCTGTGGTCGTGGTGTTGGGACCCTGAGCCCCCATGGGCTTGTGTCATCTGCAAGCATTACCACCTCATTTTTCATCCAGATCACCGATAAATATATTAAACCCCAGAGCAGAGCTGTGAGATGCCCGGCTGTTAACCTAATGTCAGGCTGAGAATGAAGTATTTATCTTTGCTCTGCTCCTTCGCCAGGTTATAATCCGGACCAGTTCCTTCCCTTTCACACAGCAACTATTTAATTTCCTTAATAGCCTCTTGAGGTGGGCTTTTGAAAATCTGAGTGCAGCCATCACACCATGAACATTTTTAATGAAAGCAAGAGAATTTATTCTCTCTGGAAGTTTTCTTTGATTTTTCACTAAAAAAAAAAGAAAATTGCATTTTTTGTTAAAACCAAGATTTTTTGCCGCTTAAAGCCAAAACTTGATGTTTTTCTAGGCTTTCTGACATTTCAGACAAGTCAGGCAAATTTCCACAAAAAGAGGTTTTCTGTGGTTTGGTTGGTGTTTTTTTTTTTAAGTTGCTTTTCACTGAAAAATGACCTGCTAAAAACTGTTTAGATGGAAATTTTTCAAGCAGCTGTAGTCAGGGCATTGATGTGAGAAAGGCAGTAGTAGAGCTGCAGGCAGGAATAGGAAATGTCTGCTCGGAGGGTTGGGGAAGCTCCGTGCTGCTTGTGGTTTTGTCAGTGTTATAGGTGGAACGTGGCAGTTTGGCTTCTCTGTGTTTTCAGGCACGTCTGGTCAACGAGCTCTGGGCAGAGTGAAGATGAGGGGAAGGAGAGGAGGGAAGCTGAGGGTGACACATGACATGCGTGGGTCTGTGGTTGTCTCAAAACAGCAGAGCTTTGTGGCTAGGTGGGTTCTGGCCTCCCTGATTTGAAGGATGGCTAGAGTGGAGACATAATTATTGTATTAATAAAATGATGCTGCAGGGCTTGTGCTGTGGCCGAGCTGGATGTTGGGTTTTCCCTTGCAGGTGGTTCTCTATGATAACACGAAGGTTTACAAGCCCTCATGCACAGCACATGTGCCTAAATACCTTCTTTTCAGGAAAGCCACTAGAACGGTCTTCTGAAGGCACCTGTGCACCTCAAGCCCCTTCCCACAAAAGCACATAAGCACTTAATTACCATTAAAAACCCTTGTGTGTCTAAATACCTTCTGAGGGTCTGGGTTTTACCAGCTGATATCTATGTCTTATCTGTTCCTTTAGGTATTTAGATATCTTTAAACTGCCAGGCCCTCAGTTCCCAGTGGCTTCAAAGAAGGCTAGAGATGTGCCTGCTGCCTTTCTAAATAGAGATGCTTTCCAGGATGAGGGCTAGATCAGTGTTCTCGGCGTGGCTTTGACGGATGACCTACTGCTCTGACAACCCCCTTCCCCCAGTTTCCATCCCTGCCTTATTTATGGGGAAATGCAGAGTCCAGGCATATGAAAATAATTTTTCATTTTATCAGTTTGGCTGGAAGACTCAATCTGCTCCTACGCAAGGACTGATGTGAATTCAGTGCTGCTCGTAGGCTTCTCTTGGTCAAGAGGACAGCGGTGAAGTGAGGGTGTCGGGGCTGGATGGGTACGTGTGCTCCATCCTGCTGGGTGGGACTTCTACTTTGGTTTTCAGGAGGTCTGGAGAGTGTTTGGGGGATCTACGTGGGCTGAGATCGCCTGTGGTTTTTAAGCAACAGGTTTTCCTCTGTCAGGCTAAGTCTGAAGAGGAAGTTTTTGAGATCTGCTCTGTGGCATGGAGCTGTTCTTCCCTGCGCTGCTTTAATCAGCACTGATTGATGCTGGGGTGATGGTAAGGAGGTTACATGCGTCCCTGCCATGAGCGGAGGGAGGATGCCAGCACCTTCGCGTGAGCCTGGCAGGGATGGTTCTGGAGGTGTGCGAAGAGGCAGACGTTGGTCTCCTTTTTTTCACCCCAGAAGGCTTGACTTGTGGCAAAATGAATGTTTCCATGTAAAATGTCAGTCCTCTTTTTGAAGAGCTCCAGTTTTTGGTTTTCTGGTTAAAAGAACCAAACTGGAAATTAAAAGATTTGGGCTGGAAAACATTCGATTCCCAGAAATTATCAAAAAATAATAATAATTATACCTAATTGTTTTGGTTTTGGTTCCCAGCTTTTTTTTCCCTGGGAAATTATCTACCCCTCATTCAACAGAGGAAGAAAGAGGCAGGCAAAATAAATCCATGGTGATCTCTGCCAAGCTGATCTGGGGGAAATATCCCTTCCTGACCCTAAAATTGGAGCCCTGGTAGCCGCAGATGCTAGCAGGATGCTCACCCAGCCATTGGGGTGGTTTTCCAGCACTCCAGGGGTCCCACCAAACCCTCTCAGCACCTTCGCTAGGACCCCCAGGAGGGAATAGGGAGAAGATGGGTTGGAAATCATCTCTCTTGAATCAAAGCACTTCAGTGCCCACCAGGCTTAAGAAGCAAGCGTTAAATCTGTGGCTCCCCCAGTATGGGTTTGCTGTTGTCGACCAGGCTGCGGCTCTCCCATGCACCAGTAACCCAGTGAGGGGGTCCCAACTTCTTCCTCTTGTAACAGAGATGCAGAAGGCGACTCTCTGAGTTTGCTTTTCCCCTTGTCTATGGTTGAATATCTGTTGATGTTGATTGCTAAACAAGAGTGCTGGTGGCAGAGGAATTAGAAGAAATCCCTTCTTAATTGGAAACAGTGAGTTTGTCTATTTTTTTCAGTTGTCTATTTTGGGCCTTGTAAAATTAAAGTTATTAACTGTAATGCAGTGGTTTCCAGATTCCCACAGCCCTTTACAATAGTGGGGAAATTCATCCCAGGTCACTGGGAGCCTTTAATGAATACATTAAGGCTTATTATTAAAATAAAGTACTTGCAGCTTTATGGGAGACATCTGGCGAGGATGCTCGTCTCTCTGAAGGCAGCAAAGCTCCCCGAGTGTCCTCTCCCGGCATGCACCACGTCCGCCCCGGCAGAGGCTTTCAGGAGTGGTTCCCCGCACAAGGATCCCTGCAGGCAGGTCTGGGAGACAGAGGAGACCTTTGCTGGATGTGATGGAGAGTGGTTGTACCAGACCTGCTCCTGTGATGTCTCTGTTGATGTTTCCAGAGCCGACTAGCCCCTCACTGGTGCTGCAGGGACCGGTGTCAGCCCTGCTGGGATGCTCGTGCTCAGCAGAGCGGTTGCACTGGGATAAAGCTTCTTCATTGACCAGCTGAGGTGATGTGCAGGCAGAGCTGAGCTTTGCCTGACCTCAGGTAGGAGGAGAGGAGACTGGGCAAAGACAGCTGACCTGGGTGCAGGCAGCTCAGCCTGCAGCCAGCTGCTGACCAGCTGTGCTTACCCCAAGTGCTAGACTAGCAGGGTGCCGCATGTGATAAGTGGCTTCGTATCGCATCATGTGAGCTCACTGGTGTGGCTGCGCCCATGCAGCATCTCCTAAAACTACTCCTTAGTGTTGCCCTGAAAGCCAGGGGCCACATCCGTGGGGTTCAGTGCCATGAAGCTCCTTGGCCCCGCACTGATGGGAGCAGGTAACTTGTAGCCAGGGTGTTCGCGTGCCAATGAGGACAAACTGCAGCTGGCGAGGCTGCAAAGGGGTCTGGAACAGCGTGTGATCTTATCGCTGCTTTATCTCTATCCAGGCTTGATCCCAGCAGAAAGCAGGGCCACGTGGCAGTAATTGTGTTAGGAAAACAAACTAATCTCCAAAGGGACAGAGAGCAGCTGTTGGGCTATCGGCGCTATCGGGGGAAATGGATGTGGCCTGCCAGCTTGCTGCATGGGGCTGCTTTGCTGCCGGGGCCAGGCAGGGGGTGGAGGGAGCAGAAAGTGAATAAAAATAAGTTTGGGCTGCTAGGCGGGAGTGAAGGAGTGTTTGTCATAGCGTGACCTGTCCAATGTTACCTGCTTCGCTTTGCCAAGAAGCCCTTCGCTTGCCAGAAGGTTTCTGAAACGTCTGGCGGATCAGGCGTAGGAGTGGGGAGAGCTGTTTTTTTCTCAAAGGGAGCCAGGTTTAACCTTGGCAGATCACTTATCAGCATCTGCCCTGATGTCTCCTCTGTGCTCCCTGTCTAGTTAGGCAGGGCTTCCTCTTAACGTGCTGCAAGTCTTGCTCTGTGCTCCAGGCACCCTAAAACGTGCTGCTGACTGCAGCAGAGCCATGGGGTGCTTGCCCTCCCTCCCCACCCCACCCCCACCTCTTCAGCCTGGTCTGGAGACTCCAGACAGGGTCTCACTGGCAGGGAATCACCCTGGGATGGAGGGACCAGATCCCAGAGACGTGCTGGGGAGTCCAAAGAGGCTCTTGGAGATGCATGCAGAGACTGGGCTGCAGCAGGAGGAGCCTTCCTCCCCGAAAGGGAGCACTCCCTCCTCAGATTTGCCAGGGAGAGGAAACGTGCAGTGGTTGGGCTGTTTTCAAGCTGGTTATCTCCTGTGAAGCCAATGGCAAGAAATTAACTACAATGATGCTGTAACTGTTGTGCTTGGGTCTCCAGCCCAGGAGCTCAGGCAGTGCTGTGTGGTAAAATACTAACACGAGATGGGGATCCCCCTCCAAATCCTATGCATCAGCATCTTTGGGGTGGTGAAAGGAGGGAGGAAAGCAAATGGCAGAGGCAGGTCAGCCCTAAAGGTTACACAGAGCACCCCCCTCCCCAACAAGCCGAATCAAGCTCCTGGCTTTGAATAACCCCAAACTTGGGGAAGGTTAAAATCCAGCTCTGAAGTGTCTGGCTCTGACCCAACACAAACGTTATTGTTGTTTCTGGATTATGTACTTTAACAGAAAAGAAAATCCTATCATTAAGTAATGCCAACAAGATACACACTTGTGTCTTGTATTTAGTCTGTCCTATGAACTCTACTAAGACTCCAATTGAGATGGACTTAAAAATAAAAAAGCCCAGAATTATGCAGCTCCCAAAAGTTTTCCTGAAAATAAATTCTTGCCATGTTCCCCCCCCACCCCCAGCAGTTAATTAAAACTTCTATTAAATGCTGACAGGCACTTGATAATGTTATATATTGCAGCAGGCTCTGTTCATGGTGTTATAATTATGGCAGTAATAGAGTTTCCATTAGAGCCCTTCTTTTCATAAGGTAACATTTTCATAAGGAAAACATTCACATTCAGGTTGAAATATTTGCATGCCTGGCCCTTAACCAGTGAGGATTTTTTGAGGGAACTCTGAGTGAAATCCACCTAGTCCTTTTTTGAGGCATGGAATAGAAAGGGTGGGAAAAAAATGAACATTTTTCTCATTGGGAGTATAGGTGGGGAAAGAAGCTAATGACATAGTTTTTCTAAATAGATGGATAGCAAAAGCATGTGATACCTGATGCTTGCTTTGGAAATGGACAGGGTGGGCTTTGCAGAGTGCCTGGGGCATGTCCCATCCAAAAATAAAATTCTACCTCTGACTTAAAAGCCTTGATGAAGCTAATGGCAGAGCCTTGAGAGAATCTAGTTGTCACCCATGAGAAGTGACTCTTGGCTGCAGGTTGAAAATAGAGGTTGGTAATTAGTAAGTCTTTCCTTCTGGCAGCATTTTTTGAGGTACTGACAGTATTCTCATCTCTCATGGGGATGAAGAGACAATCCTGAAAATTTCCGTGAACTGAAAATCCAGAGTAAGATCTTTTTAGGTCAATGAAAATATTTTTCTTTGATAATTTCAAGCTTCCTATTTTGATAAGGTTTTTTC
>NW_010167089.1:80835-84842 GCF_000695765.1 Mesitornis unicolor
TCATTCTGAAGAGAAAAGACCTTTTCAGTGACAACCCTGGGATGTGTCACTGAAGGAAATGTAAAAGCCAAACATTTAGACAATTTGGAAATGTGTGTCAGTCATTTTCAAATTGAAACAATTGTTTGAACCACCCTTGCCTGTGAAAAGTTAAATGGGCACTTTCCCACCAGCCCATTGCACTGAGGGCTTCCCAGCTGGCCCATGTTAGATGGGGGATAAGATACAGTGATGGGGCAAATGAGATGGAAATGCATTGGCAGGAGTGACTTTTGAACCACTTTGAGACTTCACCAGACTCTTTATTTTTATTGTCCCAGGACAAAAGCCCTGGGTGGCTCCAAGATTCATCCTCCTTCCCAGTCACTGCCATCGGGGTCCCTCAGATGGGACTTCAAAGGCACATGGGTCTCCTGAAGACATTGAAGATACAGATGAACCTCTACTGCAACCTTCAAAAGCACCTAGGATGACTAACAGTGTACCTCCTGATGGGGTTTTCCACACTGGAAAGTGAGGTTTAGGATCTTGAATCATTTTAGTGCTTTTGAAAAATGCTTGTAGTCCTTATCAGGGCTGGTTCTTCTCAGTTGGCAGCAGCGGTCAAGGAAGGACACACAGGAATGAGGTCAGATGGGAGTATGGCTGAAGAGCAATGCCGTCGTAGCAGCATGTCACTTGGTATGCTGGGCTGCTTTTCAGGGAGAGCTAAAAGGTGTCCTAGAGAAGGATGCGGAGGGTGAATGGAGGCACAGACCTGCCCAAGAGGAGGGGTTTATCCCTGAAGATAGCAAATACACTGATAGGAAATCCCCTGAAAGATGGCAAATACACTTTGGCAATGCTAATGAGTGACAAATCAGAAGCAAATTGGCCACTCGCAACCCTTTTGTTTTCAGAAGTAGATCGAGGGGACATCTAGCATTTAACACATCTAGCATTTAACACATCTAGCATTTAACACAGCAAGTGCACTTTTTTCCTCCTCCATATAACAGGGCTTTGCTAAACTTGGTCACATGCATATGTACGACTTCATGTTCCTCCATGACACCTGCAGGGATTTCCAAAGACCAGCTGGGATTTCTGCAGTTCCTCTTCTAATCCACCATAGAAGAGATGATCAGTTAGGGCTGTTTGCATGGCAGCTGGAGGTGGGTCTGCAGCCTGTGCTGCCCCATGTGAGCTGGCTTTCCCCTTCACCGTGCCCTTGTGTGGGGGTGTGGGGGGACCCATGCCTTCCCTGATGCGCTGTGCACAGCCCCTGGCTGGCCTGTCTGCTGTCTTTGGCATGGTGGGAGCTTGCTTGGCTCTGAGGAAAAGCCATATCTTGACATTAATCTAAAAATCAAAAATCCAAATATCGCTGAAGGAAGCATATCTCTGAACATGCCCAACTCTGGAGCCAGCACCCTCAGCGCTAACCTGCTGCACAGGGCAGCACCAGGAGGGTTGCAGGGAATAAGTCAGCTCAAAATGATGGTACAAGGTACAAAGGTAGGCATGGTGTGAGACCTCAAGAGTGATTAGGGCTGGAGAATCTGCCTTGGCTGTCAGACCAGGTCTTCACTGATCTGGACCTTTTCTCTTTAGGTTTTGACCCCTGGAGCCTTCCCAGAGGGCTGATCTGTCAAGATAAGGGGTAGCAAGAGGAATGCATGCCCCGAGTGTTACGCAGATATGCTCTCTGGTTCAGTTCCAGCAACTCCAAGGAGCCCCAAAGACAGAGGCAATGGAAATCTTGCTCTGGGTAGCAGACCGAATGTGTGTCCTTGCTAAGGACCGGAGCCAAGGGAGGAAATGTAGGCTGCTAGGCAGGTTTCAGACCAAATGCACGTATCAGAAAGAATAAAAGACAGAAAGCCTCCACTGATTAAAGAAAATACCTTGAAAATGCTCAGAAGTGTTGCCCATGATATTGAGTTTGGTGAAAATGGGATGAGCAGGTAGGAAATGGCACCAACGTTGCTCTTGTTGAGGAAGAACTTAAGTTTGTAGAGTGAAATTTTGAAAAGACTTGTGAATACTGTAAATGCATTGGGTAAAAAATACTGCAGGCATGGGATGGTGGAAAGGAGCTGCAAAGTGAAGAATGTCAGAAATGTTACATTAGTTTCAACCAGAGGTTTCTGGTGTCCATCTGCAGGCAGCAGCGATTCCTTGGGGATGGAGCATGTATGCTGTGATCCTTAAAGCCAAAGGTTGCACCTGGCCTGTAATTTTCAGAGAGTTCCCAACAGATCAGCCTTCCTCAAAGCTGTATCCATTCCTCCTTCATCCCTCCACACCATCCTCTGGTGTCAGATACAATGGCACCCTATGTCTGTAGGAAGCAGTCTGTGGTTTTTGTGCCGCTGGCAGTGACATAGTGCTGATTTTAAGCTGCTTAGTCCAAATTCCCAACAGAAGCAGAGGAAACATCAACCAGTGCTGTTCTTGGTGGGCCCATGTCACCAGCCTGAGTGCACCCAAAGGGACATTGTTGCTGGATGCTTCCTCCTGCATTGAGGTTTGGGGAGCCGGGCTGCTTGTGAAGAGCTCGCCAGTCATCTCTTGAGTAGGTGCTGGCGCTGCGTGGCTGGATTTGGACTTCCCCACTCTCCAAGTAACCTGCCCCCTCCACCCCAATTGTTTTTCCAGACTGCGGCAATAATTGAATGCACAGAGGTAGCAGGGCATGGATCTCTGTCTGAGACCTGCTCACCTTCAGTACCCTGGTGTGCATTTTGGGGAGGGAAGAGGAGAAGCAGGAGGGGGAAGGCTTTTATCCCCTTTTAAAAAGCAGGAACATGGGATGTGCATTAGGCTTTCTTCTCCGGAGAATATTTCTGCATTTCGCCTCTCAGAGAGGTCCCTCTACGCTCACATGCCCCACACCCCTCCCCACGCATTCAAAATGTTCGCTGCCCTCAGCCAATATACAGGCAGCAACAGCAGCCCAGATGTTCCCTATCAAACTCAGAGCCATGCCAACAAACTTTGGCACACATGAAAGTGTGCTGAGGAATGGGCCTCCGCAAATACCATTTATTTCCCCCCCTCCCCTCCACCCTCCCATTCCTGCAAGTATTTTTAAATGTTAATGGCTTCCACTCCGCGACAGCCAGCGGGGGGCTGCCAAGTCAGGCTCCAGGGGCGTCCGGCAAATTAGTGGTTCAGGTATCCCCGGCGCCTCGCTGGGGCTGTGCTAACCTCGAGCCCCTGCCCCGTGTTTTCCCTGATGGCTTTCCAAGGACGGGGCTGAGTCGGTGGTGTTTTCCCATGGCCAATGCTGTTTGGAGGCAGCGACCCACAGCCCAGCCTGCAGGGGGAACGCAGATGATGCTTCAGGGGGATCTGCAGTAAAATCTGGTTTCTCCTAGCACCGTCGGGGCTGTTTTGTGATGACCTAGGAAAGCATCATTAAAGATGCTGTGGGGACTGAGTGGCCCTGTTAGTCTAGGCTTTGCCACAAACATGGTAGGTGTGTGGAAGAGCGAACTGGGTTTTTGGCTGGCATGGGATGCAGTTTTTAATCGCCACTTTCTCAACATCTTCCCTGTAGGCGATTCCTGTTGCTATTGGGTGGCTCTGTGCCCTGGATCATGGTGCAGATGGGGGCACCAGGCTGCTCAGGAGCGCTGTCAGCATCGCGAGCTGCTGGAGATTGCTGGTGCATGCCTGGATGCTCTGAGAGCCAAAGAACAGTATGGACAGGAGGCAGCACTGGACTGCAGTTGAGTTGGCTTTGGCCACATGCAGGTGGGTGAGTGCACAAGTAAAAACCTGTCCATGCAAGCAACAGAGCTACTTTTGCTAGAGTAAAACACAGTCTTTAGGCTCTGCACACTTATGCTTCAATGGAAGAGCTCTCTGTTACATGCTGGTGGGTAAATGTGGTTAAAAGCCGCTGCAAGCAGGAGCTGCCACCTCTACACACTCCTGTGCAGGCTCAGCTCTGCCCCTCGCTGCAGATGTTTCTCCTCCCATCTCAAACGGCAGAACCATGTCCCACCTCTCCACCTCCA
>NW_010167089.1:84873-90613 GCF_000695765.1 Mesitornis unicolor
AACCCCACGTGGTCTGTGCTGACTTTGATGCCCGCTGCCCTGACTGTGGAGAGACAGATTTGGGCAGGGGATGGCAAATGCTGCCCTTCACCCAAGCCCATGCTCACTGAAGGAAGCAAAGGCCATTTCTGCTTATATGATCCATTCTTGCCGAATTTAAACAAGAGAAGCCCATTTGTTTCAGCACCAGGGCTCTTCAAAGAGAGCCTGAACACCTTTTTTTCCCTCTGCTGTAATGGCAGCAATGTATTTTTTCACTCCATTCTCACATTGTAAAGACTGAAGCGTTTTTTTCTCAAGTTTTAAAAAAAAAAAGTCATCCCATCTGGATGAAGACCAAACCTTGAAAAATTTCCACAGGTAAACCTTTCCCCTCAGCATTGGGCTTATCTGAGATCCTCTCCTCAAGGAGTTTGCCAAGATTTCCATACTGGAAAAAGACCCTTCTTGGAGGATTTTGCACAAGTAGGAATGGCATGAGCCATTACACGGTGAATTTGGCTAAGAGTTGAGGAGGCAGACAAGGCCCCAAGGGAGGGAGAACAGCTACGTTTCCAGCTCAGAGCTGAACGGAGATGAAGCAATGATTGCAGAGAGGTTCAGAGAAAATACCAGATGTGCATACGATCTCCAGGACTGCAGAAGGGAGAGAAAATGAGTTTGCACAATCCAAGCACGGGAGTCAGCTCTGGCTACAAAGACATGCTCTGATGGGCAGCAACGACAGCCACCACGGAGAGGCCTGACTGGGTGAACTGGGCACCATACGGGGCTGGATGAGGGCAGGGGCCATTTTCAGGGACTCCCCCTTTCCCCGGTTTGTGCCTTTTGCAGTGGTGACAGAGACCCTCAAAAGACAGTCAGCTGCACCCTCTGTATCCTTGTCCTGGCCATGGACCTTAGAAAATAAATGTAAGCTTGGAGAAAAGGTTAAGATAAAGAGGCAGTGAAAGAGAAATGGTCTGAGCTGATGAAAGCCCCTTCTCTCTGTAGTGGGGAGAGAGAAGGGGAAAATGAGATTGTGGTTATATATTCACAAAGGATTTGTAGGGACTGTTTCTAGAAAGCAGGAGAAATTGAGTACCAGTCCCTAATCCCCTTCATTAATGAGGGAAGGCAGCACACTGAATTTGCCATTAAAATAGTAATAATAATAAAAGACCCCATAGGTCCTAAATTATCCTATTTTAAAATAAAATAAAATTTAAAAAATTAAGAGGTAGTTGCCATTTCACATGTGATCTGCTTTAAATCCTGGGAGCAATGTGGCCCCTGAGATCTAACCTGTTGGAGCAGATCCCCGCTGTGTTCAAAGGCAATGGCGAACCCTTGAATTTGCTGTCAGACTTGGGCTGGGATTGCTACGGTTTTTGAAGTCTTGAGCAAGAGGAAGATCTCTTTTCATGACCAAGCACTTTGTGGGAAAAATATATTGGTAGATGTGCATGCAGGGAACAGTCTGGGATGTGAGGCAAGTCTCTCCAGATGCTTGCTGCAGTGTTTTGTGGCTCATGCAGAAAGACTGCAATCTTTGGGGCTTTATATAAAACCTGGAGGAAAAAGGTCTTCTCTGTAAGACCAGACATAGTCAGATTCCCTCAAATGAGGCCGATTTCGACAGTTGAGCTTCATTTAATGCTCCCAAGCCGGACGAAGAATTGCAGACTGAACCTGACCATGTGTACTTAAGAGGGTTTTCTAGTTGCTGGCGCACAGGTGTTGCTACAGGGAGGATGCAGACATACCCTGATATATGCTGGCTACATAATCCCACTTTTCTGAGCTGGACAGTCTGTATGGTATTAAAAGGTAATGCTGGCTTGTTCTCAAAACTCAGGCTGTCTGTTTGTCCTCTTTGGTTCCTCTTCAGCTTCTCTGTCTGTGAGTGCATTGCTACACTGAGCACGTGGACGGGGATTGCAGAGCCTTTTCTCCTGCTAGGAGAGGAATCTGGAAACAATTACAAGCTGCTCATGCTTAATCACTTGGGTAAATCTTAAATGCCTGTCTTAATATTTTGCAGGACTGAAGATGGCATCTGAATTTTTGCGGTGCACAGGTTACACGTCACAGCACACGGACTGTGATGGTTTTGCTCTGTGCATGTTTCGGGGGTGGCTGCTCTTACAGACCCCACAGATCCTCAGAAATTCAGGTATAATTTCGAAGAAAACCTAAAATGAAAAGAAAAAAAAAAACAAACAAAACCAAAACACAAGTATTTGCTTGCTATTTGTGCAAATTATCAGCTCAGTCACATTCTCATGAACCTTTGCTGAACCTGAGTATTTGTACCTCAAACTGAATTGGAAAAGAGTATCATTTTTTTTTTAAACTAATGTAAGACCCCTCTGAAAATTAAGGCAATCAAAATAACTCACATATCTGGGCTGAAGTGAGTCAGTGACAAGACAAAACAATAGGAATCCTTCTTTCCTTCCTTAAATATCGAAATATTTCACTTCAGCATTTTCAGGCTTTATTGGAGATCATTTAGTTTGAAGCCTTATTTTTTTCATTTTCAAATGGACCTAAATTTAAAAGAAAGAGTTGTGGGGTTTAGTTTTACTCTTTTTTTTTCTTTAAGATTAAATAATCTTCAAGCAAACCAGAACATTTTGTTACTGGTCAAGCAAAATGTTTTTGGTGGAACCAAACTGAAATGAGCTTTTCTCATTATCTCTTTCTTGTTAAGCTCAGCTCCAAACCCAGAATTTTCCACTGCTGGAAGAAACCAGTCATCCTTGTTTTCACCTTACTGCTGAGGCAATAAAGGGTCTAATTTTGGTTGCCCCTGTTTTAACCAGAGCTTGCATTATTAACCCATCCATTTATTGCAGGCTGAGATCTGTGTGATATCCGTGTTTGCAGCCAGGGTGTGGTGCAGATCACTCTCCAACTATCTCAGATACCTCATCAAGGAGCTGCTAAGCCTCTTTGGCCATCGTCCTGCTTATTTACAGTCTTTATAGCTATGGCTCAAACCCTGCAAGTGACACTGACTCTCAGAAATCTTCACTCGTATGTGGCCATGGTAAGCCTTGTGGGTGTCAGTTGGGTGTGCAGGCATGACAGTATTTAAAAACTAAAGAAAACACTCCCCTCCCAGAGAAACTGCTGCAAAACAACTTCTACAAGAACACTGTGAAATGCAGCTACCAACTGATGGGGATGATTTTTCCACAGCCATGAAAGGAAGTTACCTACTAAAGCCTTGGTGTCAGCCAAGCACTCTGCAACTCAGCAATCCTTTGGAAACCTCCTCCCAGATCCAGCCTCGGTGAGTAACAGGTCACTGAGAACACCCATAAACACATGGAGGTTTACATCCTTTTCGTGCTTGCTGCAGAGAGAAAGCATCAACGTTTTGTGAACTTTATTGCAGGAAAGAGGCAACATTTCATCTTAGAGACTTCCAAATAGTAGCACACTGTATCTGTGGGATGGCTAGTGACCAAGGCAGCAGGTGGAAACAGAATACCATCTCTCAGGGCTTGGTGTGTGCTCAGGAGCTGGCCAGGCGCAGGTGGTGCACCACAGGTAGCATACATTTGAGGTGATGCTGGACCATTGTGGCAAAATTTGCCACACTATCTCAGAGCACCTATTTACAGTGCTGAGGATAACCTGGCTGACTTGGGCTCCCCCAGCCTCTCACTATGGCTGCAGGGCAGTACCAGGCAGCTGAGAGAACAGTGAGGTCCTAACCCTGCACATCTGTCTGTAGGAGCTTAAGTGTTTGCAGGATGGGGAGGTGAAGCAAGCTTGCGCATGTCCTGAAGAGCCTGCAGCTTGCTGGCCAGCTTTGCCATGGGAGATGATGCTTTGTTGTTCATCCTTAATATTTGTGTTACAGACATCTCCAGAGATCCTGAACAAGGAGGAGGTGGTTGTGCTCTGGACAAGACTCCATGGCCAATGTCTTACTACAAGGATACACGAAAGGTGAGGGCACAGCTGGTTTTAAACACGCAGGGGTTGTCACACCTCCTCCTCTGGCACTGAATGTATCACCTGAGCTGGTGTCCCTCCAGCCACCTGAGCTGAAAATGAGCCAAAACAGTGTACACTGATTCAGGGTGGGAGCAGAGTCCCACGTCACTCCCTGAGGACCACCAGCATTTCACTTGCGGCAAGAAGTTGTCTAATCTCAGCCTGCTGTGGCATTGAGCTGGAGGAGGTGAGAGGACAGCATCCTCCAGCATGTGGCTTACAAAGCTGGAAGGAGAGATGTGAATTGGCCCTAGCACAGGTTGGACTCGGCTGTCGCATTGGGCAGTTGGTGATATTTGGCGATATTTGATTATTTTTGGTAATAAAATGATTTTTGTATAATACTCTACTGCAAACACAAGCACTGCTGGATTTTGGGTTTGGCAACCATCTGTCCTTCTGTCTGGCCATGAGAAGATGATTTCCCACACAGACTTTTGCAGAGGTGGCAAGGGCTACACATCTGCCTGGCACCAAAAGCAGTAGAACTGGTGGTGCAGATGTGCACGCTCACAAGAAGGGTGATGTGGCCATGGGAAGAGATGGGAAGCATCACAGTCAGAGGAACATGGCTGAGAGAGGTGTCAGAAGCTGGCCAGTTCTTAGCTGGTAGCCAGCACACCCTGATGGGGTGTGTGCTGTCTAGAAATGGACCAACAGAAATGATTCAGTAAAGCAAGGTCAAAAATGTTGCACAGCAGCCTGCACCCAGGGGGTGTCTGTGGGTCCCTATCTCCTCTAGAACCTGTCTAGGGATCCACACACTCAAAATCACCAAAAATCACATCTTGCTGTCCCAGGGCTGCATTGACCTTTCCTCTGCCTTGCCCAACAGATACTTACTGTTAAAAATATCTGGTGCTGGAGACTCTATGGTGGTCTTAAGCCAATTGTCTCCATGTTTTGCTGCCCTAACTGCTGGGAAACCCCTTCTCATGGCTAGCCAGGGTCTCGTGTTCTTTACCTGTCCACCACGGACACTGAAAACACATCGCCTCTGTTTCTTTACAGCTGTGTTTTATATATTTAAAGACTATTATCATGTCCTCTCCCCAGCACTTCTCTCCTATCCAGACTAAACAACTGCAGTTCATTCACTTGAGCATGTAACAACAATAAGTTTGTTTGATGAAAATTCAATTTGTTTAGCGTAGTGGTTCTAATCACTCCTCTTATGCCAAAGATAACAAACATTTAGCAAATTTCTCTTCAAATCTCTCATTTCATCAACTGTTTTGACAGATAGATTATAATCTTTACATAAATGGTTAGAATTAGAGCAATTGCTTTCTAATTTTTCTATATAAATGTTTGAATTACAACTTTTACGTTAAGCAATGCAATTAAAAGCATTATAGAACTGTCATGAATATTTACCTTTGGTTTTAAAAAGTATGCTATTAAAGATATTTTACAACTATTTAGACTGTATCTTCTTAAACTCATTAGCTGCAAAAATATTTATCTAGTTATGTAAAAATATATATCGGTAATTGCTCATTTACACTTGTTTTACTGCTCAGCTTTGGTTTTGTATCCAAAGTGGTAAAATTTTAATCTTCAGGATATTTCTGGTCACAATTAATTTGATATGTTTTTTTTACTAGGGTTTTTTCTTAAGGTGCTTTTATTTGGCCAGCTTTCAATCCTGTTTAGACTTTTTTTATGCAAATATTTTAAGCTGAGGAATTATTAAGGAATAATTTTGTATGGAAAATTTCTTAAATAGTCTCAGTGAGGAAAGAGT
>NW_010167089.1:90644-95045 GCF_000695765.1 Mesitornis unicolor
GGTCTGTCTTTAAGAATTTTTTTTTAAGAAAACATTCATATTGCACACTGAGCTTCCTTTCAGTTCAGATTCTATTTTCTGATAGCTGAACTTATCTTCAGGAAAAAGCTCCAAAGTTGAAACAGGAAAACATGGAGTGGGGACCTTAAAAGCTGAGATGCTTTGAGGCTCAGTTTCAAAGCAAACATCACTGTAATGAGAATTGTCCTGGAAACCGCCCCCCCTTCCCCTCTGCTCTCCCCACCCAGCTCCGCTTGCCACTGGCTCCACTTGGGATGCATGGAGGAGCGGGTTTAGCCCTGGCATAGTGCAGAGCCCCTGTGCACATGGGACCATCTCACCTCCCAGTTTGGCTGCTGACAGCCCCAGGCACCCTTGGGAAGGAAAAAGCAGTGTCTGCAGGGCTGGCTGGAGAATGTGCAGCTTGCTGGGGTTCATGGCAAAAATCACACAGATTTCTGTAGCCCTGCACTGTGTCTTCATGAGCCATGTCCCTGGCCATATTGAGACTTTTTCCTTTGGTCCAGCCTCACTGGTGCGGCAGACAGCCCTGCAGCATCCTGCAAGGAGAAGAGAGAAATCTGCTGTGAGTCCTGCTAGGATGTGCCTTCTCTTTCACTGGGATTTAAGAGGCAAAATTTGGACCTATTAAAGTAAAACAGCTGTGGTTTCAAACCATGGCCTTAGTCCCAAGGTCAGGAGACTAGCCCTAAGGGCTCTGTGAAAGGTAATTCAGAGGAAGCAAGGTCACAGCCTTAAACTTGCTGCAGACGAGTCTGCCTCTTCACTAGAAAATGTGAAAAGATCTACAGATCAAAAGATGTTGAAAACCATTGGTTTATATGGTTTAAAAAGCAGATCTCCAATGTAGTATTTTTTCACTCAGCTCTTTAGATAAGTGGGGTTTTGTTTCCTCCTAAGAAATTTTTACAAACCAAAAGACTGTCTTAGTCTCAGAAATGATAGTGCTGACCTAATCCCAGTTACTGAGCAGCCAAGGGGGACAGAAACTAGGAAGAGAGAGTAATGGTGCATTTTTTAATTCAATTTTGTCACTTTAGAATAATTCATTTTACAGTGAAAACACTATTTCCGTGAGATATACCTTCATTTCTGCATAAATCCTCAATGCAGCCCATTGCAGTATGGATGTCAACTGCAGGACAGCGCTAGGGCTGTGCTCTCACAGTGTTACAGGGGTTTGAATTGCTGGCTACAGTTTTATAGCCAGAATAATGCAGCCAAGAGGCAGAGCAAAACACACAGCACCCACTGTTAACCTTGTCCAGAGTGGAGGTGCTGTAACACTGTTATATTATCTCGTTGCACTTGGAGACTCATCCTGCATGGGCTGAGCTCTGGGTTCCCGATGCAGCTATGGCCTCAAGCACCTGGTTAGGAGCAGGCTGGTGCTGAGCCAGGCACCCTGGCACTTCCCTGGATCTGCCCAGTAAGCCTCAGTTAAAGATCAGGGTCTTAGCACACAGCTGAGGTTAAAAACACGCTTATATGTTGTGTTGGATCTGGGCCTGGGGACCAGGCTCAGCCAGGCTAATTTCCACCTTGGTTTCTGTGTCTGGTGTCTGCTAATGGAGACCTCTCAGCCTTCAGGGTGTTTGACCAGTAAAAAAACCCACTGCACACAGAGACCAGCATTGATACAAGGCTCTAGGCAGAATCTAATCCACAGCCTGTTGAAAACTGGGCAAAACTTGGTTGCCTTCAATGGGCTGCAGAGATGCTAACAGCTCCGTATATGAGTGTTGGCAATCTCAACAGCTGAAGCGCCCTGTTGCACCAGTGCCATGCTAAGAAATTAAATTACTTGTCTCAGGCTTGGAAGCTGCCTGGACATTTAGCAGAGAATCAGCAAAACAAACTTTTATAGCATGGATGTCAAAAGCACCCTTTAAAGGACAAATTAAATCATGAGTTATTCTCAGAAGGCAAGATTTGCTCCTTGCTCACACAGTACCATGGCTCAGCTGAACTAAAGTCTTACTAAGCCAGCCTGTATTATGCTCTGGTAAAAGATGGGTTAGTATTGGCATGGGCACAGTTCAATAGATATTTTCATTAGAAAGAGGAATAAACTAATTTAGGAATTTTTGGCTCTGTTTCTTTCAGGATTTTTTTTCTGCTAGCCTCTTGAATTATATGTCAAAGCTCTTGGGAGCTCACAATAGGGTCTGAAACACAAACAGAAAGGATGCTGTCCTTTTCTATCTTGCATTAGGGCTTGGTCTTTTACTGGGAAAACGTTGGTTTGTGTGCTACTGCGACAGTATGGAGAGTGGTGAGCAGAATCAGGTCAAAAACATACATCTAAGGCAGGGAGTCCCTTGCTGGAAGAGCTTATTTGACTCTTAGAAGTGCAAAAGGGTTTCAGTCTGAACTAAACCAATGCAAATCGAAGTTATGTCATGGTACAAATTGGCATCTGTCCTGGGTTGAAATGTCATTTAAGGTCTGACCTTGAGGTCTGACCTGGAGAGTCCAATTTGCCAGCCAGTGCTGACATTTTCACACTGATTTGGGAATTACTCAAGAAAGGAAGTTTTTGTGATCTGTTGTTGCTCACTGCTTCTAGAGCCAGCAGACTCCAGGCTAATTAGACCAACAGAAAATGGATGCAGTTACACAGGTGTCCAGGTCTGCTAGCAAGGTAGCAGCTCTTGAAGCACAAAAAGATACGGGACTCAAATCCAGCCCCAGATGCGAAAGAAATGTTTACGTTGTTGCTTGGGACGTTGTTCCAGGGGATAGAAAAAAAGGTTTCTATTTTCTCTTCATTTGGCCTTATCCAGCCTGTGTTGTGGCAACGTTTGTTTGGAAAACACTCTATTCCTACATGGCAAATGTTCAGTGCCGTGTTAGACTCACAGGGCTTCAATTGGCCAGAGAACACAGCTAGCCTCCTTTTTCTAAATTTGCTGTTAGTAAATGCCCTGTGAAATGACTTCACTGCATTATAATTGCTCTTGGAGAAAGCTGGCCCAAAGGCTGGTAATTAAACGTTTGGCTGATGGAAACTGTTAAAATGGGTTGCTGCTTTGCCTATAGCACTATAGTTAACAACTCAAAAGTTTTTATACTTTTTCTGTAAAACACGTGGGAGTTTTTATGCCTGGAATATCTGTGGCAATAAAGTGAATACGGTGCTTCATTTTTGTTTGTAGCATTAAAACTTGGAAGAGAAGAAAGAAATAAGGTTCAAGAATGTGATCTGGTATTTGTACTTCACGAAGAACATTTGGTTGATATCTGTGATTTCGGAACAGCCCATTATAGTGATTCAGATACCAGGGCAAATCTAGATTACTGATTCCTATACAATGTCTAAAAGGGAGATAGGTGTGGGGCTGGCCAGTACTGATTCATTGTAAATTTCAAGTTGACACCTGGTGCTGTGTCTGGATTCCCTGTGGTTTAAGAGCATTTGAGTCAAGGTTGGATTTTGGTTCTCATTCACATCTCTTCTCTGCTCAGTCAGGTTTCATGGAGAAAGCTATAATCCCATCTGAAGCATCCCTCAGGCTCCCCCAGGAAGGATCTCCTAGTCCATGCCAACAGTCAAGATAACCATGCTCCCTTTCTCCTCCGCTGGATGCTCATGGTGCCTCTGCTCAATATGAAAGCCTACAGCTAGGCTGTGGGTGAAAAATGGTGGCACTTCTCTTCCTCAAAGGTGCTCAGCCAAATCCAATCAGAAACACTGAACGCTGCCAGTGAGTGGCAGCTCAGGACCACTTCTCTGACCAGGGCTGGTATTTATGGGATGTGTTAGTCACGCAGGAGCTGTTAAAGTGCTGCTGCGATAAATTGCAGTCATACATGGTCATCGAGTTATGAGTTTCCTCTGGGAGATAGCAATACTTCAGATCTTGACTAATCCCTTACAGATTGGAAACTGTGAGGGATGTGGTTAGGCACTGAAAGCGTCCCCATTTTATTGTCGATGATGTGTTATTTAAGCTTCCAGTCCCCTGGCTGGCTTCAGCTAAGCCTGGGACTTGTGCCCTTATGTTCCAGCTGGCTTTCTCCCGCTGGGAGGTAAGCTGTCTGCAAGACCTCTGGTAGGCTTAAAGCAGCCACGAGAGTTTGGGCTGGATAGCAAGAACTTGTTTTCATGCTTGTTTTCTTGCTTTCTTGTTGTTGTCTTGCTTGTTTTCATGGCTACTGAGAGAATACTGGTGCATGTTGCAGGATCTTTTCAGTTTTTACCTAAGGAGGGGAGTGCATGTGTGCAATCTTTGTGCATAACGGTCAAAGCAGACCCTCAGAAAGATCAGTATGGGGAAAATACTGCTTTTCCTTACCAATTTCCTCACAGGGGTGTCATGGTAACTTCTTAAAGTACATCAGCACCTAGTTGTGCCCATGTCCCTGCCTCAGAGTTCC
>NW_010167090.1:0-10277 GCF_000695765.1 Mesitornis unicolor
GCCGCCGCTGCTTTCCCCTCCTCCTTCGATTCACTCCTTTCTTCCCTCCTCCCTTCTTTCCCCTCTCTCCCTGACTCAAAACGCTGTAAATACTGAACCAACACACACAACATGGCTGACGCTCGCCCTGCTCCTTCACCAGGCTCTCCTCTTTCTCCCCCTGTCTCTGCCGTTTAGCTTTTCCTCCATTTAGGCTTTTGTTTCTTCCCCTTCATTTCCCATTAAAAAAAAAAAAGGATAAACAATTCACCCTCCTTATTGCACGCATGGCGGGATTTCAAGGGTAAGGATCCTCGTTTTGGAGGCTTTCTCCTTTCATTTTGCTTTTTACAACAAAATTAAACCTAAAATCAGAGGGGATCTGGGAACCTAGCAAGGCCTGGAAAGAGGGAGGGGGGGAATTGGCTGAGTCCTGCTGAGAGAGGCTTGATTGGAATTCGCGTATCTTTGGGGGAGGGGGCTGTTGCACCAAAGCACTGGTAGAGATTAAATACTGTATTATGCTTGCAAAATGATCTAGTGCCGTTTCTTTAATTTTAGGATTTGGTTCAGTATAAGGTATCAACTCAGCACAGTCTTATTAAAAAGACCTGAACTAGCTATGTTAGAGTAGGCATTGTGTAGTGAAAAACCTTAATATAGATTTTTTGGAATTTCTTGGTTTTCTTTGTATCGCCTTGTCAGTTTCTTAAACAGCTCACAGATCACAGGATGTAAAACTGGAATTCACACTTTCTGGGTCTCTTTGTGTTGCTAGTTTTCTGTCACAGATTATTTTGCTCTTGTGATGACCATAGCACAAATGGAAGCGTTTTGTTGTTGTTGTTAAAAGGAGCACTTTTTCTTAAAAAAGAAAAGGTATGGCATCTGAAGTGTGATACTGAACTACAAGATAGCATGTTTCTGACCTCTCCTAACACAAGGCAAATATTCAGTTCAGCACCTCCTAACCTCAGTTACTCAGAGTACCTCCTTCTGGCTTCGATGAAAATAGCTTATATTTTATTGTGCTGGGTTGTGGATTTTTTTTGTTTTTTTTTAAGACAATAAAGCCAAAATAACATTTGAATTTCTTGGACATATCTAAAATAATCAGCTCGGGAACAGCATATCTAGGTTTTAATTTAAGGATGAATGATCAAGGTGCAAAAGATGTGATGCTTTCTATTGCTTTCTAAACATACGTGTTACTGTAACTCCTTGAAAAATGAAACATTTACTAAGATTATATTTAAAAACACAGTTTTTATTCAAAGCATATACACATTAATAGCCATGACTTCTATCAAAGCAGTGCCCTAAAGTAATGTCCTACCTCTTTTCTTTGGCCACTTTGCTTTGGTAGCTTTTAGTGGAGAAGCACTAGCATAACATAATCATAGTTTTTATTGAGATTGAAATAGTTACTGTATCTTAATGCTAGAATTAAGTATCATATATTAATAATTTATTTAATCTATGTTTGGTTTTTTCCCCCACTTTTTCTATCCCCATTAACAAGTGTTGATTAACTGGAGGAGAAAATATATTATAGTATTGAGTTTACCACAATGTAAAACTTGTGTGGAGTCATCCAAATTGCATTTTGGAATTTGTATTCGTGTCATGGCTCCCAAATCAACTGTAATACTTTTAGATGGAAAAGTCTGAGCAGAAGTCTGTAACTTGGTATATCAGTGGATTTGTGCAGCACTCAGTTACTCTTAAAATACAAATTAGTTAATAATAGTTATCTATGAACAGTGAAAAATGGGCCTGGGATCACTAAAGTAATTTTCAGTAATATACAGTATTTATTACTGCTTTCACCATGTGACAGTGGCTGGATTTAACTTTGTCTTAATCCAAAGTGTGAATTTGGTGATGGCATGCAGAATTTAGGAGGTGGATTGATTTGGTGATCAGAAGGGTTGAAGAGGATGTTTCTACAATTGGAGATTGCCTTTTTGGATTTCTTTTGTCTAATGTGCATTGTAAAACTGCTGTAAATCCATGTTGTGTGGTCTTGACTTGCTTACTTGGAAACTATTTCAGCAGGTTGTGGAACCATTACAAATTGTTGTCTTTAACTGTGGTGACTATATTAGATTGAAATGTACCCTAATTGCATTCTAGTACTTGCAATTATTGCAAGGTGTTTGAGATGTATTGTTAAATTATCTTTCATGATGGGATTTTCTTGGAGACCTATCTGTAAAATAAGAGTTACTGATAGTATACTGTAAACAGGTAGGTTTTTATAGTCTTTTTTGCTAAGGTTAGCTTTTAGTGTCTCTTTTTAAATGTTATTGTTGAATGCTCTTATGTGCTATTCAAGGTCTGCACCTCCAAATAGTGGTGAGAGTAGATCTTAAAACTAAGAGTAGCTCTATGGATTTCAGCAATGTTTAATATGCAAATGAGCTGGTGAAATTTAGACCTTAAATTGCAAGTGGTAGTTTGAACAGAGGAGAACTTTATCTCTTTGTTTGTTTGTTTACCAATAATATTCCAGTTGTTTTTATATGGTTGACTTACAGTAGCCATTTTTAGTGAGAGCATTTTTATCATCGTGACCAATTGTTGAGTCCACTTGCCATCTTTGAAGTAATCAATTTTCACTGTCACTTCTTCTGGCATAGCTGTATGCAGATTCTATTCTTTGACCATGATGTAGCTGACAGTCCCCTTGTACTAACAGTGTCAGCTACTTTAGTTGAAGTGCCTTGTATTAAATCTCTGCAGTTCCATTTCTTGGGAGTGATCAGTGGTGTGTGGTAACCTGGCTAGTCTTAATGTTCCTTTTTGGACTTTTTGGTTTGTTTGATTTAGTGTTTAGAGTTCTGGGGAGCCTATCTGTCTGCTTAAATTTAAGACTGCTTGTATCTGCAAGTGTGGAAATGCTTTAGGATGAAAGTGCTCCAATAAAATGTGTTGTCATGTTTAAGGTCACTCATCCCTCTGTTTTCAGAGTCTTCCTAGTGGTTCAGAGGTACTCCTGAATCCCAAGTTCCCTGTGTAACTTTGTGTGTAGCCTATTAAGATGACAATTCCCTCTGAATGTGTACCTCAAAGGCTTTTTAATACTATCCACTGTATTGCTTGGTGGTTTTTTTTGTTTTCCCCAGATTACTATTAGGTCAGAAAAAGTAATGAATATAGGGAACATGGGTAACTCTTCTGTTTTTAAGATTACTATGCTGACTAGGTTGTAAAGTATACTGTTACCTAGCAAACTGATGTCTACCACTGGTGCTGCTTCTTAAGGTGATATTACTTTGCTCAGATGTTGTCGGTCGCTTGTAAAATGAAGAAGTAAGGTTGACTTTTTCAGTAATGTTTGTTGACTTGTTCTAAAGCGTCCGTTATGCTGATTTCTGTTAAAAAAAAAATCGCCTATCTACACCTTAACTTGACCCCCCCCTTTCAAAAAACATAAATTACTTTTATGAACCTGTATTAATCACATTTAAATGTAAAAATGAACTTTACCAGATCATAACCTTTTAACCTAAGAAGCTTAACTGAAAGACATATCAGACGTCAGACTTCTGGTCTAGTATGTCTGAAGATCAAATAATTATTTCTGTTGCAAAAAATATTTTCCTAGTTTAGTATGTAAAAACTTTATGAAAAATTATCTTTAGGAAAAATTCTTCCCTAGTGTGTTTAAAAAAGATAGCTTAACTCTACTGTATAATTTCATGCTTGCTGTTGAGTTTTTTAAATCTGGAAGTTCCCAGCAACATAGAAGAAAGCATGTTCTGGAATACTTCCCTTGTGACATATTGTATTGGGCATAATTGGCAGGGTTGGGGAGGGCAGGGCGGGGCTGCAGGGGTGACCTCTGTGGGAGAAAGTTGTTGACTGCCCTGCACCTGTTACAGTTGGTTCTAGCCAGCTCAGTATCAACCCCATTGCAGGCCAAAGATGGGCCAATCGGTGAACTTTGTGGTGCCTATGTGAAAACAAAACTAAGAAAGGGTGGTAAATGCTGGGAAAAAAAAAAAAAGAAAAGAAATAACACCAGAGCAGAGGAAAGAGACAAAAGACCATGCTGGAACAGGAGGAGGGGCTGATAGGTCTGAATCTAAAGGGACTGCTACCAGTAGATGAATCACTACACACTGACACTAATTTCCTGCACTGCCTGTTTTATGTGTGGTGATGGGATTGGTGAAGCAAGGAATGATGAGGTTGATTGAAAACTGGCTGAATGGCTGGGCCCAGAGGGTACTGATCAGTGGCACAAAGTCTAGTTGGCTAGTAACTACTGGTGTACCCCAGGGGTCAATACTAGGTCTGGTCCTGTTTAACATCTCCGTTAAGGACCTGGATGATGAGGCAGAGTATACCCTCAGCAAGGGAGGAGTGATTCATGTACCAGAGGGTTGTGCTGCCACCCAGAGAGACCTGGATAGGCTGGAGAAATCAGCTGACAGGTACCTCATGCATTTCACAAAGGAGAAGTGACAAGTCCTGCCCCTGGGGAGGAACAACTCCAGGCACCAGTACATGCTGGGGGCCACCCATCTGGAAAGCAGCTTGTACTATGTCCAGTTCTGGGCTCCACAGTACAAGACATGGATATACTGGAGAGAGTCCAGTTAAGGGACTGGAACATCTTGTATCTGAGGAAAGGCTGAGAGAGCTGGGAATGTTTAGCATAGAGAAGAGAAGGCTCAGGGGGAATCTTATTAATGTATATAAATACCTGAAGAGAGGCTGTAATGAAGACAGAGCCAGGCTCTTTCCAGTGGTGCCCAGTGACAGGACAAGAGGCAATGGGCACACAGTGAAACACAGGAGGTTCCATTTGAACATAAGAAAAAACTTTTTTACCATGAGGGTGACTGAGCACTGGAACAGGTTGTCCAGAGAGATGGTGGAGTCTCCCTCCTTGGAGATACTCAAAATCCATCTTGACATAGTACTGGGCAACTGGCTCTAGATGGCCTTGCTTAAGCATAGGTATTGAACCAGATGACATCCAGAGGTCCCTTCCAACCTCAACCATTCTGTGCTTTTGTGATTTCTGAGACAAAGTGAGCGTGGGTTTTTTTTGTTTGTTTTAGTAACAGAATTGGTAATTATAAGTTTTTAATTGACAATAAATTAAATTGATTGCAATTCACCAAAATCAGTAAACTTTTTTGCCCACAACACATTTATGTAAAGTTTTCCTTGCTATCCTTCTTCAAATGCTGTGTCAAACATAACGTCTACTAAAATTCAGTACAGTGCTTAGGTCTCTGGTGTGCTCGGATAACAGCCTGTCATACTGATGAGCATTTTGTCTGTTCTTATGATGTCTGCAACTTATCTCTAGTGTTCAACTTGAATTGTAAAATGTTTGGTGAGTAAACTGTCTTTTTAAAATTTTCTAGGAATGATACAAATAATGAAAATAAGGCTTGGAGACCACTGGGTACTTATGCTTGACAACTTGTGAGTAGGGGGAGCATTCACAAAGGCTGCCCTCAGATCCCAGAGGGCCCTCTGTTTACTGAGGAAAAGACATTTTTTAGAAGTGAATCAAGGTAGAAATCTCTCTTGGTCCACTTACTCCTGAGGGCAATGTCAGGTAACTACTGTTTTTCTTTGATTGTTTGTTCTTGTTATTAGCATTTATGATTTACATCTCTTGATCTTCCCCCCCCAAAAAAACCCAGTTTCATCAGTATAAACATACTTTACTGTTAGGTATCAGCCATAAGACATAGGGCAAGCAACCTCTCTTCTGGTTTATGTGCTGTCCTAACAGTTAACTTGTTTAAAGTTGGGAGGGGGGGAAGGGATTCACTCTTACCCTTATTTATAGCAATGCTGGCTTGTATAGAGAGGATGATGAGGCAAACTAATCTTATTTCATATGACTAGAAATGTAGCTGTGTCAATATTGGATGAAAAGTATGTTTTTAAATGGTAATGACTTGAGACAGGTTTCTTTGCTGTGAATAAACATCCTAGTTGTCAGTCATGCTGAGGTCTCTAACTACAGTTCTGGGAGACTGTATGTTTGGTTGGGGGTGGAGCAAGTTTAAATATGAAGCAGGGATGTGGTGGGTTGGCCCTGGCTGGCAGCCAAACTTGGCAGGAGAGACAAATAACGGATTCCAGACAACTCTGTGAGAGTTATAAAATGGAGACCTTTATTCTATCTGAAACTGCACTTTTATAGTCTAAAATCCCTTAGTCATGCTACATAAGCATTTCTATTGGTTACATGTGTGTCCATATTGTCTAAGCTAATACATGATTGGTTACTATCTTACACACATGTCACCGCCCACATCCTCTTTCTGGTTGGTTTACTTCCGCTTCCGGTTGGTTTACTTCCGGGTCGTTCTCTTGCTGCATCGCCGTACTTCCTCATTCTTCATCCCTGATGTCATCTTAAGGTGGTCACCCTAACTCACACAATTCTTAAGGTGGTTATTCAAAATTACTATTTCAACATCATATAGTTATATCCATTCTGCTCAAGAAATGTTCCCACACAAACTCTCACCTAGCTTCTCTTTCACCCCTTCCTCCAGCGGGTTTGAGGGAGAAAATAGGAAGAACAGGAGCAAGAAAGCTTGTGGGTCAAGATAAAGACAGGGAGATGACTTACCAATTAACTGTTATGGGTAAAACAGACTTGGGGAATTTAACTTAATTTATTGCCAATTTATATATATATATAAAAATTACTGATTGAAGTATTGGGAAACAGAAACAAAACAAACATTAAAAGACTTATAGAGAACACAGGCAAATACTTTCCTCCCCCTTTTCCTAGACTCTTCTCCTTGCCCCTTGTTATGTCTGCTAAGTTACACTTAGTCTCTTTAATGATGCAGTGTGTGTGTGAGGTTTGTTATGGTCAGCATATAGCAGATTCTGTCTGCTGCTCATTCCTTCTCACTCTTTCTCTGTTCTGGCATGGGTTCTCTACAGGCAGTAGTACTTTCAGGAATACCTACTCTAGCATGGGTCATCTGCAGACTACAGTTCCTTCAGGAATATTTGCTCTGGCATGGAGTGCTTTCTGTTCTGACCTTGGTGTTCCCTCTATTTTTCACTTCTTTTTGTTTCCTTCTTCCCTTTGATGTCTTCTCCCCTTTTAAAATATTTTTTCACAGAGGTGCCAATAGTTTTACTGATTGACTCAGCTTTGGCCTGTGGTGGATCTGTTGCTGTTGAGGAGGGATCAAGGCTATTATTTTGCTGTATGGGATAATGTCAGTTTATTATATGATTACATCACTGGTCATTACGTTAAGCTGGTATTTGTATGTGGCATTGTTGTCATGCCTGTACATTGGGCACTTTCTCTTGGAATTTATTAGTAATTGCACCCAATGTATAAGGAAGACGGGGATACTTTCTCATGCTCTTTCACCTTCCCTTTCTCCTTCAGGCTAATTAAACAGCTTTTAAGAATTTTGAATATCCTTGGGATGTTCAAGCCAGCATGCTCTTATTGCTATGTATCCTGAATGTGTCTCAGGTCTTGTTTAGGGTTACACTATTTTATTTTTATTTTTGTTAAGAATACCACACAGAGATCTGCTCAGGGAGGGGGCATCCACAACTTCCCTGGGCAACCTGTTCCAGTGTCTCGCCACCCTTACAGTGAAGAATTTCTTCCTAATATCTAGTCTAAATCTACCTTCTTCCAGTTTAAAACCATTCCCCCTTATTCTATCACTACCTGCCCTGGTAAAAAGTCCCTCCACAGCTTTCATATAGGACCCCTTCAAAAACTGGAAGGCTGCAATAAGGTCTCCCCAGAGCCCTCTCTTCTCCAAGCAGAACAGCCCCAACTCTCTTAGTCTGGCCTCATAGGGGAGGTGCTCCAGCCCTCTGATCATCTTTGTGGCCCTCCTCTGGACCTGCTCCAGTAGCTTGATGTCCTTCTTGTGTTGGGGGCCCCAGAACTGGATGCAGTACTCCAGATGGGTTCTCACAAGAGTAGAGGGGCAGAATCACCTCCCTTGCTCTGCTGCCCTCACTTCTTTTGATGCAGCCCAGGATACGGTTGGCCTTCTGGGCTGCAAGTGCACATTGCTGGCTCAGAGACTGTGTTCAGTTTTGGGCACCTCACTACAAAAAGTGCATTGAGGCGCTGGAGCATGTCCAGAGAAGAGCAATGAAGCTGGTGAAGGGTCTGGAGAACAAGCCTTATGAGGAGCAGCTGAGGGAACTGGGGTTGTTTAGTCTGGAGAGAAGGAGGCTGAGGGGAGACTTTATTGCTCTCTATAGCTACCTGAAAGGAGGTTGTAGAGAGGTGGGTGTTGGTCACATCATCCATCCACGTGTGGACATGGTTTAGTAGGCATGGTGGTGTTGACAGTTGGACTTCATGATCTTAGAGGTCTCTTCTAACCTTAATGATTTTATTATTCTTGTCTATGATTCTAAATTTGGACACGTCTCAAATCAATGACTAAATGGATTTATAGAACAACATGTCATCTTTTTAGTTGGATACAGAGCTAATGTGTAATTTGTTTTTCTAAACTGTTCCTTCCATTAAATGTTTTGTGGCTATTTATTTTTTTAAGTGTCAAATAGCTTCTTATTTTTCCATTATCCTTACTGGCTATTTAGATTCATTTTCAGACCGATCAAATGCTATGTATAATAGCTTGTCATTATAGGAATTTTGAATGCTTATAGATTTTATCTACTTTTAAAATTGGTTGCTGTAGCATAAATCATAATTAAGAATGTTTAATACACCATTTTTTGTATCTTCTCACAGATTTCTGTCCCTCTCCTCCAACTTGGTGGCCTGCCACTGCTTACCTTTAAAGGCAAATACTGATTATGTTGCACTATGTTGCAAGTAAGTTATAAAACAGCTGCAGTAATTGGGTGTAGACCCTAAGAATCAGGAGTTTCTAAAGCATGAACTGTGCCACCTCTGAATGAAGGAAACAAAAACTATTCTTTATTGTGGCCCTTCTTGAATAAAGTTGTAGAAGCCTGATGCATTAGAAGAAATTTTGTTTCAAGTATGTCAGCAAGACATGTTCTTACAAAAATAAATGAACTCACAAATTCTTAAGTGTCGTTAAAGGTTTTTTCCGAAGTCAAACTTATTTTCAATTTAGTGTTGCAATGACATCATCTCTGTGTATTGGATTCTTAAAATCTGAAAATTCATGTCCTAGATGAACTTGTTGCTTATGGTCCAAAGGCCACTTGTGAGCCAAAAACCTTGAAAGTGGCCTGTCAAGTGGCAGTTCTATTTTTTTTTCTCTTTAAAATATAATATTAAACTTAATATTGCCTCAGAGTTGGCAGATATGTGTATATCAGTGTCTGCACTGATTGCTACAATAAATTATTTGGGTCAACTTCATCTGTAAGAGACTGAGTAAGGACGAAATGCTTGTATTCTACTACTTGAAGTTCACTTGCATCTACCTATAGTGGGTTGATCTTGACTAGCTGCCGGGTACCCACTAAGCTGTTCTGTCACTCTCCACTGTCAAAAGGACAGGGAGAAAATAAGATGAAAAACTCATGGGGTGAGATAAAGGCAATTTAATGAAGAAAAGTAAAGACTGGGCACAGAAGCAAAAAAGCAAAGAGATTTATTTTCTACTCCCCATCAGCAGGCAGTGACCAGCAACTTCCTGGGAAGTCCTATCTAACCTATTTGATAGCCTTCTATGATAGGGTCACCTGCCTAGTGGATGAAGAGAAGGTGGTAAATGTAGGTTTTCTGGATTTTAGTAAGGCTCTTGATACTGTCCCTCACAGCATCATTCTGGACAAGCTGTCCAACTGTGGGATGAGCAAGTTCACGGTGTGCTGGGTGAAGAACTGGTTGAAGGAGAGGGCTCAAAGAGTTGTAGTGAATGGTTTACATCTTGCTGGCAACCAGTCACCAACGGTGTTTCTCAGGACTCCATTCTAAGGCCATTTCTGTTCAATATTTTAATCAGTGATCTGGATGCAGGAGTTGAATGCTCCCTTAGCAAGTCTGCAGAGTATATTAAGCTGGAAGCTGCTGTTGACGCTCTTGAGGGACAAGAGGACTTGCAGAGGGATCTATATAGATTGGAGCATTGGGCAATCATTAAAGGCATGAAAATTAATAAGACCAAATGCTGGATTCTGCACCTGGACTGAGTAATGCTGGACACAAGTATAAAGTGGGAGAGGAGTGGCTGGAGACTACCTCTGCAGATAGGGATCTGGGAGTGCTAGTTGACAGCAAGCTCAATGTGAGTCAGCAGTGTGCCCTGGCAGCCACAAGGGCTGCCCACATCATAGAATGTATTGGATTGGAAGGGACC
>NW_010167091.1:0-9625 GCF_000695765.1 Mesitornis unicolor
ACGGCCCCTCGGGGCTTTCTGTTGACATAGCTATCTGGTGCCAGTTTGAATTATGACCTTCATTTTATGTGTCTGATGCCTTTTCATAGACTGAATATTTGATCAGACTGAAATGGCTTCTGTTGGTTCAGAGAGGCTGGTTCAGTGTAGCTGAAAGCTGTAAATGACTGCTGCTGGGCTGGGTGTCTGCACTATCAAAGGAGTTGCAGAGGGAAGGAGTCTCTGCATTTTATTACTGTTCTGTCAGTGAAAGCATATGTTAACGATGTCAGGACACTTACATTTAAATCCAGACAGGCATTTTCAATTCACATATAGCTCCTGTATGTCTCTGTAGCAGAGACAACTCTCCCCTCAGCTTCCTTGCTTGATTAGGTATCCACTATGCATACACAGTATGGACTTTTTGGGTTTGATGTAATTTATCTGAAATATTTTTGTGGACTGACTGTGGAGTAGATTTGCATGTGACTGAGTAAAGCACAACATGGGTTTTGTCTGCCACCTGCAGCAGAGGAGACCACAAGAGAGACTGCATTTCAGGGGTGCCCCATTGCATCAACCTGTCAGTGAAGCTGCTGCTTAGATGTACTCGGAAAGAAAAGGAAGGCAAATAGCTCATAAAATATACCCTGGCCTTTCTCTAGCCACTATCTCAGCAGGATGCTGTCCAGGACAGTCAGGTAATTAAAGGTCACAGTGGGTTTGCAAGGCAGGGGTGCATGGAGGAAAGAGTCTTTACTGAAATACTGGTGAAGATCAGATGCTGCTGCTGTTCCTCACGTCCATGCAAGATAATTACAATTCCTTTCACATTGCTCCAAACATAGCTATTTCTTGAGATCTAATGTCAAGAGGTATAGATCTGTATTAATTTGTTTATAATACAACATATACAAAGCAACAATTGTGTGCAAGAGCTAGAAGGAGGTGATCTGCAGCACTACTACTTCCTGGCTTGTGGAGTTGATGCATTTGTGCAGGGATGGCAAAAAAGAAGCACAAGTAAAGCTTTGATGTTTGCGATTGTCTAAAGAAGAAAGTGCAGATCAGTCCCAGGAGCGTGTGTGGGCTCACCCCTTAAGCACGCCACAAAATCCCTGTTACTGATTGTCTCCTTCTGTTGCAGCAATGCTGCGATTGCTGTAATCTGGGCTTGCGATTAAGGAGTGAGGGGAAGACCTGCGAGTCCAACATAAATCTGGGCTACCCGTGCAGTCATGTGATGCTGTCCTGCTGTGAAGGGGGAGATCACTTCGTCCATCCAGAAATAAAAAGGCATCCTGAGCCTTTGCCAACAGTGACACCTGAGAAGGGTGAGTGTCCATTTATGATCTGAAGACATTGCAGATAAAGTCTGTCTCACATGGTCATACAGGGAGGTGTTGGAAGGAGCAATGCTACAGGAGCACAGTTTCCTTCCCTCTCACATCAAGTATAGACTTTCTTGTTCTTAAAACAGTTTTGAAAAAGGAAAAAAAAAAAGCAGATGTTTCTGATCCTCAAAACATACCTTTTTTAGTGGTTTGGGGGTTTTGTTTGTTTTCCCTGCTCTGAGTCACATAGTACAGAGACCTACTGCTAGCTCGTGGTAAGAAGCAAAGTTGAAGCTGGGCATTGTCTTTTAGCAGAAGCAGTCCTGAAAGATTCTGCATAGAGCAAATTTTGAGTTTTTTCCAGACAAAATTGTCCCATGGATTACAATACCAATGAAACATCTTGGGAATAGATTTCCTGTTGTGCTGCTTTTTCATGACATACTGGAGAAGCCCCAGAGCACTGCAAGTTTGGTTTTACTCTTTCAACGTACGAACACAGTGATGCTGAAGAGCTAAGACAAATCCCGGCAGCCAGAGAGGCATGACCCAAGGGGGCATGACAAATCTGGAGCTTGGAGAACCACGCTTCCTCCCTCTGTCCAAGGTCACGCTCCATCCAGCACCACTTTGTAGCCACCTGTCATGCACGAGTGGCATGGTAACCTTGCGCATGTGCCAGGGTTCCATTTTTTTCCATTCTCATGAACTAAATGTGTGTTTCTCTCACCAACAAATGTAAGGGTTTATTTTGACCTAGCTGAGACCTCACTGAGCGAGGAAGTTTGCATGCATATGTTTAGGAACAGCTGACTGAGAAACTCGCTGAACAATTAATTGTAGTATTGCAGAAAGTCTTGTCAAACTTGGTCAGGAAATGGAAAGGATAGTGGTTTTGCCAGTGTTTAAAAGCAGGAGGCAGGAGAGCCATGTCATTATTAAGTGGGTCCCAGAATGTTTGTAGTGCTAGCTAAAGAAGTAGCCAATAAATTACTAGTGATGTTGAAAAGAGTTTCCAAACCAACTGGATAAGTTTTTCTCCTGAAATTAGAAATTCTGTGTGGTTCTTCAGTAGGGCCAATTTCAGGTGCAGCTTCAACATGAGACCTTAGTTCAAATAGCAATAGCTGTGGTGTTAGTAGTCAGTGCGAAAGGTGACCTTGTGACCTTCCAGGGTCACCCTTTTTCTCAGTGGCTTCTGCAAAATGTCTGTCCCTCCAGCCTTATGGAAGGAGGTGGTGGATCTTCAGCACAATGGTTGTGTCTTCAGGATGGGTTCATTTGTTCTTGTCGTTGGAGTAACTGTTTTGAGTAAATTTGACAGTACCTGGAGTTTGTGTGACCAAACACTCCATATTATACAGTCCTAGTGCTAAAATACCTGTTAGATAACCAGCAAATGTTCTGTTGTAGTTTCAGAGACGGAAGGTCACAATGAAGCTTTGTCCATCAGTAATGAAGCTGAACTGTCAAATAACCTGCCTGGAGATGACCTGGATGAATGTCTTATCTATGGTGGGGAACTCTGTCAGCATTTGTGTATAAACACTGTGGGGTCCTACAAGTGTTCATGTTTTCCAGAATTCACTTTGCAAGATGATGGGACCAGCTGCTCTCCAGGTGAGAAAATGGGCAGGAAACACCATGAATGATGGTGTCTTTGTGCCACCTGCATTGATATATCAAGCTTTTCTTTAGTTTCTTGGAGGGTTTTTATGCATGTTCATGCATGGACCTTTTTCATAGAAATTGGATAGGTTAATAATCTGAAAAAACCCCCAGCCATTTAGGAAATTTAATTATGCCTTATTTTTGTGTATTGGTGTCATGAGATCAGGGTGGTATTTAATATATTCAAATCAAGACTCTCTTCACTTTTCAGAAGAGGATTTGTAAAGATTGTTAATGCAATACCTTTTCTTTTATGAGACATCTTGTATTTCACAGCTTTCCCTTAAATAAACTATATTCAGTTCAGACAGACAGCATTGCTTTCAGAACTTTGATTTTTATCTAAAATCATTAACGTCTTTCAGTGATACAAAATCTAAATATATCTGGTGTGGTGGCATTCTCGGAAAGGAAGTCTGTTGTGTTGTAATTGTTTTGATGCCTGGAGTTCTCCAATGGCAAGATTTCAAGTCAGATAACCCGAAAAGTTGAAAAACCTGTATTAGTTACAAGTGCTTTCAGTTATTTAACAAGCGAAATAAGCATTGCCATCCAATGACAAAATTCCATAGACTTCAAATACTTTCAGCCCAAGCTAAACAATGAGCGTTCATTACGTCATTCTTCTCAACGTGATGTTACAGCGCTTACATCAGTAATGTGTTTGACAGCATTTCTGTGGCAGCTGTCTGCTCTCTTGTTTGTATAAAAATTCTGGGGAAGGAACCTAATCCAAAAGAGGCAAAGAAAATGGTTTGTATTTTAGCACTGCAAAATTTGGCTTGATCGCTCACCTGGAGCACAGGCGTGTTTTTGTTTTGCTTTGCTTTGCTTTCCCCACTGCTAACGCCATTGAAGTACAGATTCAGGTTAACACATCGTACAGCTGGGTAGTCAGTATTCTTGGCAGATCTGCAAGACTGCAGTGCTTACGGCTGTGCCAGGGAGTGTAGAGGGATTTACAGAGCTCAGCTGAGGTAGAGGACTGCAACAAGGGTAGGGACCTGCAAGGGAGACATCTGAGACACATGGGAAGAGTGAGGCGAGGAAGGGTTGTTGCTGTCGTTCTCAAGTTCTGGGTCAAGTTGAAGGCTGGGTGGCCTGAGAGACTGGGTGTCCTGGGCAGGACACCTCGCTCGCTACACTTGGCTAAACCATGTGTGCTCTACATTGGCAATGTGGCATAGTGGGCCTTTTATTTCTCATTTTTCCTCTGTGTCTGTGTGTGGAGACCCACACCAGACAGTTTTAAATTTCATACTGTTGATAATTTTTGCTCCTGGGATGAGATGCAGTACTTTTGTATTTGTACCTCTCCCAGTACATTTCCTGCTCTTTGCTGGAAATGTGAATGCTTTTGTATTTAACTTTTGCTTTTTAAAACATGTCACACTTTTTCATGAGGCTTGGAAGAAGTGATGCTCTCGTAGTGGCTCTGTGAGACAAGGAGAAAGTGTGCATTGATGAAAATTTTTGTCTTCTTTTTTAAATGAAGTCGCTTTTCCCATACCCTGAACCTATATTGCAATCACAATTAGTCATTTAATGTTGTCATTGTTTGGTGGCTCACACTTAGCTCCAGGTGACACTTGAACTCAAATCGATAGGAACAGGATACATTCCTCTAAAGGAAGAATTTAGCCTTATGGATTTAGGCTTCCATGTTGATGATATTGATAAACTGCTTACTCTTATTGATGTAACAGAGTTGGTTTTTTTAACTGTTCTGATATCTTTAAGATTACTATTTGTTGAAAATCTTAATGACAGATAGCAGCTGTCATGTTTTCCACTTGGCTGTGTAAAAGTCATTTCAGAGTATCCTGTGCTGGTAAAGGTGAGAACCTGCTTTTCATCTGTGTTGAAATAAGATGTACAGAATAAGTTCAAAGACTTGTTTTGGGTTCAGTTTTTTTTTTCATCATACACTGATTGAAAGACAGCCACGGCCTCTACAGTGTAGGAGCATTTTAAAAAATAAACACTTTGTTTGATTCATTAGGTGTTGCAATATTTTATTCCACAGAAGTTATTTTCAGCCAAGCTCCCTGATCTGTATCCATGGCATCTCTGAGCATCTCCATTAGCCTGCAGCACTCAGGCAGTTGCTCATACCAAACAGATGGCAGCTTCCAAAACTGCCTATTTACCTCCACGCACAGACAGTTGTTGAGGTCACCAAAATCTTTCCTCCTACAAACCATGATGGAGTGGGATGAATGGCACTGGCACCCTTGCCATGGGGGGCCTGCTGGAGATGATGCTGTCCCTGATCCACCTCTGCCTCTCTTGCGTTACAGATCCTGACAGAGGACAGGTGACAAAGCTGGAAGCAGAAGCCACCATCCCTCCAGCTGCCTCTCCCTCTCAGCCTATTCTCATTGTGTCCTTACAAGAAGAGCAAGATAAGTGTAAAGGTACGTTGGAAGTGTAAACTGCAAATGCAGACGAGTGAGGAGTGTTTAGAAAGCCAGAATAAAATTCCACACATCCCATCACCAATCTGATTTCAGCGCACATCCTTAATTTGTTACCTCTGGCATAAGGCTGAAGAATTGTCAGGGGAATCCTGAGGAAGTAATTGGAGGCTATACTCTGATTTCAGGGTTATTACACACCTGCTATTTAGTTTAAGGTAAGTACTGCAGCTGTGCAGCACAGTGTGAACAGTACAGGTAGGAGTGGCACAGGTGTGTTTCTGTGTAATAGGAGGGTTGTAAGTAGTGATTAGGGCTGCCTGGGAAGATTGTTTACAATTGCATTCCCCATTTCTTAAACTGGGATTGTATCTGGATGACCTGGAGGTTCAGCTGATCTGTGTTGTGAATGCTAATGTATTTTGCAATTTTGCTTTGTACAGATAACGGCCCCTGCAAGCACATCTGCAGTATTGTGGAAGAAAGTGTTGTATGCTCTTGTTTGTCTGGATACACCATTATGGCTGATGGGATTTCTTGTGAAGGTAAGTGGTTTGGGTTCACCACACAGACATGGTTAAAACACTTCTATATCTCATACCCCTGAGTGTTTCTCTAAGGTGTTTCTCCAATGTTTGCAGTATTGTGAATTGCAAGTGCAGTACAGAGACCATTTGGCAGAAGGAATACCAGATCTGCTTCACAGATAACTCCTGAAGCACGTCTGTGCAGTGTTACCTGGGGACTTCAGGTGAAAGCATGCCTGGATTTGTGC
Organism: Mesitornis unicolor; assembly: GCF_000695765.1. Lineage (NCBI taxonomy): Eukaryota > Metazoa > Chordata > Aves > Mesitornithiformes > Mesitornithidae > Mesitornis > Mesitornis unicolor. Next base: position 6,180 of record NW_010167091.1, read on the forward strand.
TCTTTTCCTCTAATATTCCAGGCTTTTTTCCAGCCCTCTTGGTTTCTCTTTGCACTACCATTCCTCCCCAGTGTCTGTCTGCACAGCTATGGACACATAGCTTTTCTTCCTGAGAATGGGAGCAGCTAGCAGGATGTGGACGTGTTTGGTGTCCTGAGGAACTCCTGCAGAGCTACGGCTCTGCCCTGTCAGTGCTTTTGTTTACTTTTATTTCTGCTTGCTTTGAAAATCTGAATTCAATGAGGCTTCACTGCCATGAAGAATGTGCCACTGTGAGCCAGTCCAGCTCCATGTGTTTCACCTGACACTGAAGCTCAGACCCGCACAATGGTGAACAGTGAATTCCAAAGCTGCATCATGATCATTCACATTATATAAATTTTAAATGGATGTGTTTGGGTATTGCCAAAGTATATGTTTGCCTAGGAAAGATTTGAGGATCAGAAGTAATGCCCTGTAACATACCTTAATTATAAATGTGTAAGTATGGGAGCAATAACAGCCAGCAGTGAAATGCAAGTAAAAGCTTTTGATGCTGAGAATCACTCACAAGTGATTCACATACCTCTTAATCTCAGATCTTATTGAATAACGAATCATTCTCATGAAATTCCAGATAGTCTGTGAAGAAAATGGGAATTTAATATCACTAGATAAAATATTCACTGTGCATTGCTTACTCAAGTGTGGTGGAAGCTGATTTGATTAATTAATGTCAGAATCGAAATGGGCAATTCAAGGCAATCTTTTTCCTACAGGAGATGAAAAAGTTCAGAAATGTCAGTGGAAGTAGTGAGTTTAAATAGTAGCAGGAGACATTTGTAATGTATATTAAAGTAAGTATTTGATGGTAACGTGGGGAGGCACCGGAACAGGTTTCCTGCAAAGAGAGTGCCTTGCTGCTGTGTGACTGCCTGTTTTTTAAGAATGGCTCTTTCTGGAATGACAAAAGTGCAGGGGTGCGAGCAAGGACTGGATGATATCTGAGGGTTTATTCCAGTCCTATTTTCAGTGTAACACTGTATGTATTACAGCACGGTGCTGATGTGGTAGTTCCAACACACTTCATTTAGACATCTCCAGTGTGGAAAAAAATGTTGTTTCATTTCAGAAATTGTTCTAATAGAATTCTGTTTTTCCCTTTTGGTTGCAACATGTTGATATAGATTTGGATGAGTGCCTCGCAGGTGCTCACGCTTGTTCCAGAGGACAATTATGTGTGAACACATTGGGATCATTCTACTGTGTCAACCACAGAGTGATCTGTGCAGAGGGCTTTATACTCAACAGGCATAGAAAATGTGTTGGTAAGATGATAGGTATAAGCCATTCACCACAGCATCATAATTCTTCTTGCTCTGCAATGCATTTAAGCCATTTGTGCTAAAAAGCTCTTTGGCCATCTTTGCATATGACATTTCAATATGAGTCAGTAAAAACACATGTGCACCATTTGCTCAGCCACTTAACATCATGAGTTGTATGCTATTTGGCTTTTTCCCTAGCAATACATTCTCAAGATACATATAACTTTGCACAAAAGTCATAGAAGTTTGTAGGTATGATGACCGCAGCAGTAGTGGTGACTATTAAACTAGTCTAAGAAAACATAGCAGTTGATCTCTCTGGACAGTGCCAATACAGACAAATCCCCAGACATCATGATACAACGAAACTGCATAAATACAGCTCAAGAAATCTGCGTAAGTCCAGGCAGTGGAAAAGATCATTCCAAAGTGATGGAATTTTAAAATTCAGATTAGTCCTTTGTTGATTCTGGCACTAATTTCTTTGTCTAAAAGTCAAAGATGTGTCATAATTCTGCTGTATCATCCCTGCTATTTAAGTTCATATAAGAAACCAATCTGTTTTTACAAGTGTATTTATGAGGATTTCATCTGCTTGAAAAAGCCAAGGCCTACCTTGGGGTATTTTTCTAGAGGCTGGTTTAGGAGGCACCTGAGCTGCAGCGGTGTTGTGTGGTAAGGCCTGGAAAACCGGAGCACCTGGAGCCCTCTGAACACTAATGAAAGCAGCAGTGCCTGCAACTATAATGTCATGTGTGAATACATTCGCCTTCTTCCACCCCTGTCCTTCTCCTTGCATTTATAACATCGTTTTTCTGACCATATCTAGTGTCTACAGCTTTGGTTTTGTTCTTGTCTTTTAAAACTCAGTGATCTCATCTTACTGATGAGCATTATATGGCATGAGGGCATGAGCAGGAGAGTTAATACGGTGTCCTAGTTTAGAGCAGAAATGTGATTTGCTGTCTTCTTGGGTTTTTCTTAAATTGTCAACATTGGAATTAAAAAAAAAATATATTTTTATTTTTAAATCAGAGATACTGGTAAGCATGGAAAACTAATGACATTATTTAATTTAAATTAAATGGCTGAGTGAATGCCACCGGAAGGATGACTTTACAGAGAAAGTATGAGATTGTGAGATGGAAGATGGTATTTTTAGTTGGCCGCAGCCTGCGTGCTGTGTTTCATGGCTTTCAGAGCCTGCTGCATGTACCACAATTCTGACTGTAAGGTCTGGTAAGTGGGCAGCTGAGGTAACTGCCTTGCTCTGCTTTCTGCTTCTCCAGATTTTGCCATTTAATCCCATGATGTTTTTCCTGCACTGTGCAGTAGGGATAGATCTGTCCTTTTCTACATCTCCTGTAATATTTTGAAAGTAAATGCATGCATGTTTATCAGCAACTTTGGCAGAAGGTGCTATAGAAGACGCCAAGTGCTTCCTTTTGCTCGCTTTCTTCCTCTCCTGTCCTCTACCTCATGACGTTATAACAGAATTTTATTGTGAGTGATAAATGATAAACCTCAGGCATCGCTAATAAAATGAAAGATACAGCTCTCATTTGTAAAGCTAGAAGATTCTGTTCTCCCTCACTAAATAACAAACCACTGTATTTTTCTAATGCCAGTCAGGCTTTTACAGGTATTCTTGTAAATAATCTAGAAAACTTTAAAGTTTCTCTTTCTGTTTGGATAGATGTGCCCTTTGTGCTTCCTACTTGCATACAGCTCTGCTCTCTGTGTGGTGCCTAGAGAACATTTGCCATATTTATTACTTTATTTATTATTTGCCATTTTTATTACTTTCCTAGTCAAAGGGGAAAGCCCCAAGCACACTGTGGTTTCTGTTTTGTTCAGTTCCCCCATTGCAGCCACATTCTCTTACAATATCCTCTTCCAGCTTCACTGCTTTTGTGCTCCATCTTCAACTGTCTCAGACACCATGAGGAAAGCTTTGTCATTGGTTTGCATATTGGTGTCGCTTTAATGATGTTGCTCTTTGCGTATTTTAGGGACTGGAGGAACAATCTTTGCACAGCAACAGAACAGCTGATAACCTTTTATCTCTTGAATTTCCTTTAGTCAGAAGGTGGAAGATTATAATTCCAGGTGCACTCAAGAGCAGATATCCAGCATTCC
>NW_010167091.1:9656-38844 GCF_000695765.1 Mesitornis unicolor
ACCGTGCACGATGAAGAGTCACCACCTGTTTAAATAGCTTGCACACAGCAGCTTTGTGTAACTTTGTGAACAGATATTGAAATGTCTTTAGGCTTGAAAGCTCCATGTTCTCCAGAGATAAGAGCCAGGTTGGATGTTTTTAATGTGGATTGCTTTTCCTGGTGACTTTCAGGCAAAGTCATTACCACCACCCACATGCACAATGACGGGAGATGACTTTGCTACTTTCTTTGCTAAATTTTCCTTCCTGCCAGAGTGAGCAGTAAGTGGTCATTTTATTGCTGAACCATAGGGACTCTGCGTGAGCGCAGGATGGGTGGTTGCAAAATAACAAGGAGACTATATAAACCAGCTGTATTCCATAAAACAAATTGAGCTGAAGTAATCTGGGGAGAAAAGAAATTATGAGAAACTACAGATGCAGAACAAAAAAAGTCTGCATTTCACAGTTTAATAAAATGTGCAAAAACCTTAACTTTTAATGTAAAAGAACATATTGAAAAAATAGCAGTAGGTTGATATTCCTTTGCAAAAATGTCAGCTTCTTAGATGCAACAGATACACTTAGGGATCGTGAATATGTTGCTGTTTTCAGCAACAGTCCAGGGAAAAAAAAAGAGATATTACACAATTACATTTAATTCTGTTTTTTATTGATGTAAAGCGAGATATGTTGTTGCCACATGCATAGACCTAGTAGATTTCTCAAAAATTACCTGTATGACTTGTTTTTAATGTATTACTGAATTATTTTCCCTCTTACTCCTTTTTTTAAATCAAGATAATCTTGCCCTACCTCACAGTCTTAATTGTCTTGGATGACAGCTGGTCCAGTGTTGGGAATTAACTGTGTTCCAAACAGAAAGCATGATTCATGTTTTTCCTAGTGCTTTGTCAAGCGTCTGACTTGTTGTGTTGGTTTCCAGTAGTGAAGAGAGACAGGTTATGGGTTGACCAGAGCGAGCACAGGCACTCGTGTGCTGCCCCAGCACAAACCGGGACCATAATCCCAAAGCTGCCTTTTCCCACCCTCACGCTAAGGGACACTGTTTTGGGACAGACATTGATAGTGAGAACAATGACACAGATGGATGGGAACTCATGAGAAAGATGCTGCAGGTCTTCTGAGATCTCATTTTGTGGCATGACCGTTTAGGAATTTGTTTAGAAAAATGAATAAAAAGGGCATGTCTGTGTAATAAAATGAGAGGGAAACTTTGGTGAGCTGGCAACTGGCCTGATGTCAGGAGTGAAGATTGCTGCCCTAGTGTTGGACAGGACAGGACAGAGCCCTGCATGCCACTTGTCTCATGGTTCAACCGCTGCCTCTTAGCCCAGGCCACAATAATTAGACTTTAGAGATCCTCAATATCTAACTTGTGCATAAAATTTTCATTGAAAGTAGATTCTGCATGTAGTCTCTTGGTTTCCATAATTCTGACTTCTTCAGATGTGTTCTGGCCAGCTCTACTTATTTTCTTAAGTACCCAGAAGTTTGAAAATTGAATCAAAAAATACAGACAAATCATGAAATTAAACGAGATCCGTTTTTTCTCTGTGAAATCTTAACCTTCTTTTTTACCTGTTTACACGTGCTAATCCAGTGGAACACTTTGCCTCTTAAATCAGTAGAAAGTCTTGCACTGATTTGCATGCTAAGTGGCTATCCATAGCCATTTTTCTCTAAAATTAAAAAAAACCCCGACCCTCAAATTTATTTTAGAACTAAGTCTAGTCAGATGGAAGGAGTCTACTGCAGCAGCTCATCTGCTTCTCCCAACATGTGAGGGGTATTTTCGTTGGGTTGTTGTTGGTGGTGGTTTGTTTTCCGAGATCACTTATGAGACTGTTGCTGTTTACTTCAAGCTAATGTGTAAAAACTGGGAAACTGTACAAGGATCAAGGACATAACCCTGCAAAACTTTGGGGTAGGCAATTACCTGCCGCTCAGCGGAAGCGCACAACCGCAGAGTGGGACAGGCAGAGGGATATCCAGCTGTGGTAGTGACCTTGCTGTGGGTTAATCAGCTGTCTGGGGAAAGCGAGTGCACAGCCTGTGAGGAATAGCAATGGCAAATAAAAGAAAACACAAATAAATGAAAGGTGAAATGTGCCGAGCTAACCTACTGGTCTTGCAAAATGCAGTGCACATCACCAGTTAGCTGACTTCAGCGGGAACTGAAATTTCTTGGGTCTTGTCTTCATCTGTTCGGTAGATAACAAGCTGACACATTTCTAAGACAAAAGGCTTTTAAAATGGCTTTCGTATTTTCATGCTCCACAAGGGGAAGTAATATATCTGATGTTGTACTTTTCTGGGAATGAGGTTCTACAGCCAAAGTGAAAATCTGATTCAAACAATACTTGCTTTATTGTGTGGTGTGAAAACAGCTTCATGTGCAGGGAAGCTGGATGATTGGTAATAGTTATAGTCACATTTGGCTTTTGTTAGCTCTGGAAATACTCCTCGGCTTTATATAGAACTCTGAACGTGTAAGATTTTGTGGGGAGTGGCAAGCAAGTTTCTCTTTCCAGCTCTAGCCATTTTTGTTGCTTAAAAGTATTTGCTCATTATGGTGTTCCTAGCTTTCATTATTAAAGTAAGCAAAACCTGAATTTGAGATTATTTCATCCAAGCCTATCAAAACCTGTAATTTTAAAGGTGGGGCGTGTTCCTTTCCAAATTGTGTCCTACATTCTGCAGTCTGGTATTTAAGTGATTTTTTTGGAAAGAACTTTTCTACTACTCCACCTGCTGCAATCAGATCTCTTTAAAGATTTAAAGACAAATTTACAAACTCGATTGAGCCTTCAGGATTCCTCTCTCCGTATTTTCTCCTGTATCCAGCACTAATGATGCATTCCTTGGGAAATGAGCGCGTTACGTTAGATAACTCCAGCTGCAGCGAGGCGGGTGGTTTCGGTACCCAGCTCTCGCAGCAGTTCCACACCAGCAGCTCCTCTCTGTCTGGCACGAAGCTGCAGCACTGATACATAGCCTGAGCTGTGAAAACCTGGTGATGAGCAATAAGCATTAATCACTTTCTCATTCAGTTGTTTAGGATGTTTCCATTCAGTAATCCAGATGCTGATCCTCTGCCCACCCTGCATTCAATCAGTTCTGTCCATCCTTTGTCCTCCATGCCTGCACCACCCACTGCATATTTGGGAAGAGGGGACGAGAAGGAAACCTCCTGCGATTTGTGTCTCTGGAGTTACTCTTTGTTACCAAAAGACCCTGGAATAAAACATCTTTTGTCAGAACACTGTAGCAAAGTCTGTGTTGACTAGCTTTGGGAAGAAATGGTTTCGCTTCAGCTTTTGATTCCTTCCAGAAGAGCAGGAAGAGGGAAATCACTTGATAAATATGAGGCACTGAATCCTTTAACTGTTTCTTGCAGACATTAATGAATGCGTAACAGACAGACACACCTGCCAGCGGAGAGAGCACTGCGTCAACACGATGGGCTCATTCAAATGTCTCCAGGAACTGAGCTGTCAGCCGGGTTATGAACTTAAGGATGGAGAATGTGTTGGTAAGACAAGTGTTTTTTGGCTGATGCAATTGCTGTTACCAAAAAGGAAAGGAAAGGATAAAGATTGCAAAGCATTCTATTGTTGCCGGTCTGTGATACCAGAGTGGTAACTAAAAAAGGCGGATCACAGAAATTTGGCTTCGTGAGCCCCTTCTGTACATTCATTATTTGAAATAGTTTCCAGTAGTAACTATAAATAATTTGGAAAATGGATGAAACTCTATGAATTGGGATTTACCCTGTTTTCAAGCTGTTAGAGAGAGATCTCACTGGTGGAGGAATTACACCCCTCTGACTAGCTCTGCTTTTCCCTGAAGGGGTTGATATTGTTTGCTGTTGAACACTGAATCACAGCCTGAATGGATCATGAGGCTGACTGAGCCCAGTCCTTCCTGTGTTTAGGAGGTCTGTCTGCATTTATTTACATTTGGAATGGTCATGGGGTTAAGAAGTTATTCTTCATCTCCCTCTTCTTGGTCTATGTAGAGGTCTAACTGAGAAGCTAACAGCAGTAGTAGTCACAACAGAACAGAAGTTGCTCTGCAGCACAGGAGTATGCAAGAGACACACGTGCTCTGCCTTCCAGGGCAAAAGCCAGTGTTATTTACTCCTGAATTTTTTCACAGAGTTTCCTGACAGTTGGAGCTGGAGATGCCTAAGGAAAGAATATAGCTCTTGACATAGAACATAAGGTTATAAAATAGAAATTATCAGAATTCTCACTTTAGATACAGCTGTCATAAGTAAAGCTTGGTTTACTTGCGGGGACTGTTTGCCTCATTCTGTTGTCTGATTCTGTAGCATTTCTAACACTTATTGCTAATCTAAATTGCTTTCTAATCTTAGATTTTAACAGATTATAAATTTTACTATTTGTTTTAGAGTAGATTTTAAATTAATGACTTGTAAGAAAGACTAAAATTCCAGAACTGCTCTGTGTAAAATTACCTGCAGATAACTATTGAATTTGCAGAGGTTTATGAAATACTCTATTTCATATTTTTCTTTGCCCAGTCTATAATTATGGTAGGGTGATTTATTAATATAATATCTTCTGGGAGATGGGTGATGTTCCTTTGCAACCTTACCATGTCACTGAGGAGCTGGAATAGAAAGTGTAGTGCCAGCAGTTCTCCCCTCTCTGCCTGGAGGTGCAGGGACTCCTCAATTGTGGAGTTTATCTTTACCTTCTAGTAATGATATTAATCACAGGGAGTGTTCTCAGGAGCCAGGGTATGATAAAGTAGGATTTGAAAATATTCACAAGAACTGAATTTTGAACATATTTATAGCTGAAGTCTATCAGCTATAAATAGACGAATCCTAGATGGGATTTCTTCAACTGGAAAATGGAAGCAATGCCACTATACCAGCTGATCCATGCAGTTACTCAACACAGATTTGGTGTAAGTTTGTAAGTTTGAAACTTGCAGGAAGTGTCCTCAATGTGCCTAGAAAGCAAGCATTAAGTTGGTGAACAAAATTTGAGAAATAATTTCATGTACATAATAAAAAAATCAGAAAACTGTGTTGAGCTCTGGCTGAAAAGTAAGAAAAAAAGGCAAAATTTGTTACTAATAGTCCTACCTCTCATTCAAATTTCTTTCAGAAGTATGTTCAGAGTTGGATAAGTGTTTGTTCTGTGTACTTAAGTGTATATATATATGTATATGTGTGTGTGTATATATGTGTGTGTGTGCCTCTGTACACACATGCCTGTGTACAAAGTGAAATCCCAGCCCTGTTGAGGTGAGGTGCCCTTTTATTATTGAATTCAGTGGAAATAGGGCGTTGGGTTTAAATGATGCTTCCTAGCTTCCTTCCTGAGAAAAGAATTTATAAACAAGTCATGATGACTATTGAAAATTACAGCTTAACTAGTCACAATTTGGTGTTTTGATTGGATTAACAGATATTGATGAGTGCGAGAGAGGAACTCATAGTTGTAAAGTAAACTTCGTTTGTCAGAATACAGAAGGGTCATTCTACTGCGAGTCAAAGCAACGCTGCATGGATGGTTTTTTACAAGACCCTGAAGGAAACTGTGTTGGTAAGTGTGACCTGCAAATGTTTGTAATATGTGCAGCAGTACTGGCCAACTCCTGTGCCTTTTAGCCTGTCCAAGGGGTGCATATTGACTAGATGTAATTTTCCTTAAATCCTGCTGTGAATTTAATTTAAACATTGCAGTACTTTTAAAATTATGCATACTTGCATATTGAATTTGAAAGTGTTCCCACACCAGACCTTCTTCAGCCTTATCTTTGTAGCACACTAAATTGATGTGAAGGAAAATAAAGTGACAACTGGAAGAAAACAGACCAGAAAGGTTAAATGGCTTCCCTCACCATTCTAATTCTTTTTTTTTTTACCAGATATTAATGAATGCACATCTCTCCCTGAGCCATGTAAACCAGGATTCAACTGCATCAATACTGTTGGGTCTTATACCTGCCAAAGGAATATGCTGACGTGCAGCAGAGGCTACCACTCCAATGAGGAGGGAACTCGATGCATTGGTAAGGTCAGACTTCAGTCTGGTCAGGTGCCCTCTCAGAGGAAAAAGTATATTTCCATTTTAAAAGAGGTTTTGAGTTACCTCCAGATTCCTAAATTTATTTGAGGAATGGAATTTACTGTATGCATTTGGTGTCCAAGCACCTCAGTGGTTTGTTTGCACTACAGGATGCTGCACTGATGCCTGACTGCTGCTCGGAGTTCTTCTGGGTGCACTGGGTGACACTGGTTTGGACTGCATATGGAATTTACTGGCTGTCAGTCAAAACCATGATCCTTTGCTATTATTACTGTATCTCACTGTAAGTGATAAGATCTGAAGCCATGGGATGCAGCATACGAGAACCACTGAGTTTTTAGGCTCATGAGAGTGGTTAGTACCACCAGTTCGTGGATGTTCTTGGTAGCGCTAGGAATGGTGTTCCCCATTTACATCCAGTTTTGTGTATGTTGAGGATAAATTATTACTTTTTTTGTGAAAAGAGTGTTGAAATATTCATATAGGCTGGCATGCAGCTTGATACTGATTTGTATTTGTTCCAGTGTGTTTATGGAGTTACTGAATCAGAATAGCAGATTTCATCTCTTATTAGCATTTGTTCTGTAAATGAGCACACCAGGCACAAAGGAATTCAAAGCTTGGTCCTTGGTGCCCAAGGCAAGGCTGGTTATGTGTTTGTGGTTTTTTTTTAATTCCCTGTGTTCTGTGTTACACAAAACAGGAAATTATAAAACAACGGCAGAAAAAAAAAGAAGTTACTAATCAGTATTTTGGTTAGTGATGATATCATCATAATTCCTACTTACCTTCCCTTTGAATAAAAGGAAGAATGACAAATTAAACAAAATATGCTTTTGTGATGCTACAGGTGGATCGAAGCCGAGTCGGTCATGACTAGCAACTTGTAGCAGAAAATAGCAGTATTACTAGAGGATCCCATTTCCACACAAATTTCCTCATTCTCCTTTTTTGCTTTTCGTTACCCCCAGGACTATCCAGGCTATGCTGTGAGAAGGTGGGGAAGATTTGGAAGTAACATAAGATGAGGACAGTTTACGTGTATAGCTGAGGCAATTGAGAAAGCTTCCTAATACGGCTCTAGGGAGTTGTGTTTCATGAATATTGGGCAAAGTAGTGTAGTCTCATTTGCTGTCTTATTATATAGCAGCCTAAAGTATTTTGGCTGCTACAAAGGGAAGCTCCAAAAGTCCTGTCTCTCAGTTGCTGTGAAGACACACTTCTTCAGCTGGTTTCAATCAGTCCTGTTTCAGCAGAGTCACCTGGGCTGGGTACGTTTGAACCACCTGAGGTGTGGTGACCTTGGTGGTGTTTTCAGGGTTCCCACCATGCCAGCATCTCCATGAATGCTGGTTTTTTTCCAGTCAGCAGTCATCACTGAGCAGCTCCAAAGACCTGACTGTAGTGCTGACAGCCTCAGATTTCCAGCCGTGCTAATGGCTAGGGCAAATTGTTTTCCTAAATTTCAAACTGGTGATTTATAGAAAGAATCCAGCTTTTTTCCCCCAGTTGTTCCTAAAAGAGAGTGTCTGTGTGTAAATATGTGACAAAGGAGGAGATTGCCATTATTCGTGCAGCATTTGTATCTTTAAAGCATGATGAGATAACACAATGTATTGTAATTACTGATGACACTTTGTCTCTAGTTTACATGATTTACAAGGCTTTTAAGGAGCAGGTATAAGGAAGCTTCTCTAGTTTGATTTTGGGAAAACAAATGTTTAATATTAATCAGTGATTTGTCTGTCTTCACTGTGTACACTCTGTTTGCAGTCTGTACCTTTTGGTATTTTTTTTGGTATGACTTTCTTTAAGTAGAGAGAGAGCATGGAGAAGAAAAAAGAAAAGCGTATGGTCTTGATTTCCCCTCTTTATGATAAAGACTAGTTTCTTTAAGGCATTGCAATAGCTAATTAGATTCCTGATTCAGATTTATTCGCAGTAGTAAATATATCATCTGCACATGTTTCTCCAGAAGAACTACACTTGTGTGGTCATCTTCTCTGTCTAGAGGATTCATCTCTCTTTAAAATGTTCCTATTTTTGGATTTAGTAAATGAGTTATTAAAAACTGCTTCTTACATTTAACTGAAAACTACTGTAACTTTTGTGAAATATAGCACACCTCTGATGGTATCCTGCCCGAGGACTAATTAAAGTCTGAACACAAGGGAATGTATAATTTTGGGCAAACTAAGGAAACAGTTGCACACATGAGCTCATTGCAAATAAAACTGCTACTTTGCAAATTCGTATCTGCATTAGAAACTTCCTTGTTTTGTTGCTATCTCTGATCTTAAAAGAAAATGAGGAGACAGCAGAACACTGTGAGCCTGTTGGGAATCCCTTGCTTGGCAGGTGGCATTCACTGCCATCCCTAACCCTGGTGCCAGCAGGGGCTGTGTAGGTGGAAATCTGTGCTGAAATACTGAACAAATTATTTGTCAGTGCCTCTCATCAGAGTGGATATAATGTCCACTTTTCCAAATCCAAGTTTCTGTGATAAGTAACTTGTTCTTGCTTCCCTATAATTTCTCAGCAAGTGACTGCTTTCTGGAGCACTCACCACGGCTGTTGTTTGGTGGAGAACTGCCCAGGAACGCTTTGAAATTAAATAGTGCTCAAATTTGTGACTTCAAATAGAGCAGTGTGGAGAACCCTCAGAACTACCATCTTAATTAATATTACATGAACAGGGATTTGGGTTGTAAAAGTAGTTGAGGATGTGAATAATAGGAAGGAAGCAGGATCTGATGGCTTACGAAGTGTCAGAACTCAGACTACTTGAAGAAATATGTGTTTCTGAGGATAAATCAGACTTTTTTATGCTTCTTGTCACAGATGGTAACAGGGATTTGTTAGATACTGATGAGCTATTTAGTCATGTTGCAAGTCTTGTAAATCAGCGTGTATTGAAAACTCTCATCTTCATCTGAGGATTTTTAAAATGAAATTGGAAGTGATGCATATGACTGGCAAAGCAACTAATTTATTGGTATGGGATTTTGGATGAGAGGCCATGAGGAATATCAAAATGTGAGTTGATTGGGAAAAGAAAAAAGATCAACATTGCAAAAGAGCAAAAGGTAGACAGCAGAAGCAAGATTGAAAGGGCAACTGGAGATGAAAATAGCAATTGCTTTGATTGAAGGGATGAGCAGAATTTCTGGCTCGTTCTTGTTTTGCTTTAAACGGCTTGCCGTGACTCACGTAATGGCAGAACATCAGAATAGGGTGTTTAAATGTCATGGTTTGATCAGAATCAAAATGTGTTTACATTGAAATGCAGAATATGCTGGGAGAGCTCCATTGCAGTTGCAGTTACCATTTTCACTTTTAAGATAATGTATTGCCTTTCAGAAGTTTGACTTAGAGATATGTAAAACTGTCTCTGAGAAGAGCACAGTGGGAAATGCTGATATTCTTTGATCTGTCCAGGGGACAACCCTAACAGTTTCTATTCCTGTTATTTAATTAACTTATATTTTTGTCTTTGTCAACATTGATTTTCAGCAAACTATGTTTAAACTAATTGCTTTCTCTGGTTCTGCAGATGTGGATGAATGTCAAACTGGTGTACACCGTTGCGGCGAAGGGCAGATTTGTCATAATCTTCCTGGGACTTATCGCTGTGACTGCAAGATGGGCTATCAGTACGATGCATTCAGTAGAAGCTGCATTGGTATGTAAGGCGCAAGACGAGACGAAACAACTGATTGATCGAGCCTTGGACCTCAAGGCAGTATTTAACACCATTGTAGAGTGCAGTTATTAGTTCTGCAATGCAGTACCTCAAAAGATAATGGAATCACCTCCAAAGCAGCTGTTGTTCAGTGTGACCGGCCATTTAGAGCTCTGCAGGTCTGTGCTATGGTTTCGAATCGAGTGCCCTTGGTTTAGTTTAGCTGCAGGTTATCGATTAAAGTCATCTGCAGAGTCTTTTCCTATGGGTTACAGTTCTGCTGCTGTAGAAATTTATCTTTCTGAAGATTTCACAACTTTCTACATAAGAGACTATGATACAGCATTTTGTATTTTATTGCTATTGTACACCAATTAGAGCACAAAGTCACAGCATAAAAACTGAGGTTGCAGCATTCATGCTCTGTAAATCAATCTCTGACACCTTTTAAAATATCCTCCTGCATCTTGTTTGATGCTTTTGTTGCTAAGTTGATTGTACATTTGCTTGTTCTGCTGGCAGATATAAACGAGTGCTGGAATTACCCTGGACGCCTGTGTCAGCACACGTGTGAGAACACCCCTGGGTCCTACCATTGCACTTGTTCTTCTGGTTTCCGCCTGTCTTATGATGGGAAGCATTGCGAAGGTACCGGACATTTTTTCCATGAAGGAGAAATTGCAGTGTGAATTAAGGGACCTTAGAGAAGGAGTTGAGGTGAAATGTAAATACAGTAAACCCATGATTTATCTATGCTCAAATTTGCAGTTATTCAATTGAACACTCAAGCGGTCAGATGAGACCCAACATGTTTCTCTTCTTTCCTCCTTTCCCTCACATACTTTTTCCTTCCAGATAAGAGAGAAGGAGAAGATAATAAAGTTAGAACAGGAGACTTTTCTATCAAGTTTTAATGAAGATGAAACTTAGTAGTGACAAAACTTGAAAAAATAGTCTTTTAATCGAATGGAAACTTTTAAAATTCTCCATAATTTTTTTAAGGCAACAATTACATATTTTTACTCAACTGTAACATATAAAGCCTGAAACACATGTTTGCATGTCTGTGTGTTTTCATTGACATATACAGAAATTAAATTCAGGCACAACAGACATCTTCACACTTCTAGACATTCTGCCTAGGGAGCAGAAACATCTTCTTGGGACAAATGAGTCCATTCTTATTCACTGTGACCAGAAGCATCTGGTAGTTGTTCTGAGAGGCAAGAAATGATGGAAGATTCTTCTCTGAACCATTGTGGCCATGTCTGTGGGTTTGTTTTCGAATACAGATGTGAATGAATGCGATACCAGTCCCTGCAGCCAGGAGTGCGCCAATGTTTACGGTTCCTATCAGTGCTACTGCAGGCAAGGTTTCCAGCTAGCAGAAGATGGGCATTCTTGTAAAGGTAAGGTTGCTGCTTTGTCAGGGCAAGGTAAATATGTGATTACCTTTTAACAGTCAGTGCTGTCAAACTCTCAGCAGCACCTAATGCTGCAGGTGATGCCTAAGGATGGTTGTGAGTTAGATCCTAGTGCAGAGGCTGCAAAAGGTAGCTCCAGCTATGGGAAAATGCAGTTCATTTTCATGCCTCTTAGCCCTAGCTGGAACATGGTTGTGTGACTATAGAACCAGTTTTATTCTTTCATGAGGTTAGAGCTTATAATTGGAAAACTTAAGAGGGAAGATATGTTCTCCTATATTGCAGTAACTAAAGTCTGCACTCAGCCATAGTTGAATGAAGGCTTGCTCTTACTTCTGCATGTGATGGGTACATGAGAAGAGCGATCACCATGGAGAAAGAATTTTACCTGTTTTCTTCAAGTTACCAATACTGACACATTGGAGATTCTCTGCTTAAGAAATGGTGAAGAAACTCATGTTCCTAGCACAAGGAAGCCCCCAAAGCAATCCCAGAAGAATTGCAGAGGTACCAGAGAGAGGTTTTTCAAATTCAGATGAGCCCTAGTCTTGTTATTCTTTTCCATGAGTGCATACTACTTGCAGCCAGTATTTTTGGGAGGAGTCTTGTGTTCAGCATTTCAGAAAGCACTTTTGACTGTCCTAGAGCAATGTCAAACCTTCATGGTCGCATTCTGGTTTAATTAAATATTTAATAATCTTGTTTTAATAAATTATAAGTGTGTCAGATAAGAATTTCCTTGTGTTCTACAGCCTCCCTTATTTCAGTTTTTCTTTTTTTTTCATGTGTTTGTAATTATGCTTTTTTTCCAGATATTGATGAGTGCACACAGAGTGCAGGCATTCTTTGCACCTTCCGCTGCATGAATGTTCCTGGTAGTTATCAGTGTGCTTGTCCTGAGCAGGGATATACCATGGCAGCAAATGGAAGAACCTGTCGAGGTAATGAGGTGTTTAGGAGCTGCAAGGATTATGTCATGAAGCTTTAATCCTTGGAATGATCTAGGCCATTATAGTTATTCAACCAAGTCTGCATGTTTTCATATTTTATCTTAGTCACTGTTAAAAAGCAAGTATTTTACAAAGTTGCCAAATATTGGTATCTGCAATGTCAACTTTTTCCTGTGTTAGAAAATGTCAATGTGAGCTAATTGTTTAAATTAATTCCTAAGGGAGCCCACTTCATCACTCAGACTGGGGCACATGATTACTCGCATGAGCTGTGTGTGCACCTTGGTACAGCAGAAAGCGATCTGGTTTTTCAGAGGTGCCTGATGTAGAAATCCATGGCTTCCTTATGAGTTGCAGTGTCCTGCCCCAGAAAACTGGGAGAGTGGATGTAGGAGCTGCAGTGGGGGCTTGGACATCCCCAAGTCTGGCATCTAGGCTGTAATATTGATGTTAGTAAATGTTAGTGTAAATGATACGTACCCTTCCCACACACACCTATTTTCTCCAGAATCATAGAAATGTCTTCTGGGTGTCTGGTGTTTTTCATATGGTGCACAGCTGTCTGTTTTTGATGTAAAAATCCCCCGTTTCCAAAGGATGCTGTGTAATGATGATTGAAGATCTGATTACCTTTGCGTACTCTACATGCATTAACACTAACTACGCGGCATTTCCTGCTCTTAGATTTTCAGAAACTCTTCTCATAACTTTTGATTATATATCTCCTATGCTTAAATTCTTATCTCAGTGGTAACTGCAGTGAATTTACACTGTGTAAGTCATGAGTGGCATGAGCATACTTGGTTCTGACTTTGGTGCAGAGAAACTGAATGACAATTTAAAATCTTTCCAAGCTTTTTTTTTAAAAAAAAAAGTAATTTTAAGTACTTCAAAATCTGCCTCCCAGTTATATCCACATGCATTTAATTCTTATGTCACCTCTTTAGAAAACTGCAGCTGTAACTCTCCTTGGGCTATTTTTTGTTTGTTTATGTTTTTTCCTGCTCACTTTGAGTGCTGGCATGTTAGTTACCACCTCTGCCAGCAGTGAGATTTGAGCTGAGGACACCTTCCAGAGCTGATAGTGTGAGTCACTGCGTTAATCGGCCAGCACCCGTCTCCGGAGCTGGAGGTTCCCAGTGTCCTCCAAGCGCTGGAGGTGGAGGAAGGAGGTTTCCCACATAGACCTATGGGTTGCACTTGCGTTGTTTGTGTGCGATGAAATCCCCACTGCGCTCTCGCCCTGTGTGCAGAGGGTTCGTACTGTTTATACTGGCCTTGTTAAGTGAGCTGTACAGTAATGCTCTGAAAAGCATTTAAAAATACCTGTGCCACCTGGTACATGCACCCTCCTTACAAGGCAGAGTTGGTCTCCTTGCAGAACAGCACGTGTGTGGCAGCTCTGTGTGTGGCTGCGTACGCTGGCATTTAGTCAGGCGCTAGAAGTAACCCCTGGGTACGTGCCCTTTTTTTGAGTTTGGGCAGGCTCATGTACTTAGGTCTCTCTGAAAACACGAGCAGAGAAACAGTCTGAATTGATGTTGGCTGGACTATACTCAAGATAATACAAGTTTCCATTAGCTAAAGGTCTGGCTCCAGTTGCTCATCATCTGACCAGTTCTTAAGAGTTACTGGTGGTACATTCTTTGTACGATTTTTTTTTTTCAAAATGAGTTATATCTCATGTTATAGCATCTCGACATATGGATCTTTTTGGAGAAACTGCCTATGGTATTTTGCAGCACAGCCAAGCTGGTGAAGTGAGTGCTTTCATGACAATGATTGCAATATGGAAGAAATTTTCTTTTCACCTAGGGGCACTTCTGAGAACCAGCAAGGGATTTCATTTGCTTTGATTTCCTCCTACTTCCTATTGTATACTTTTCTTTTCAAGACTTTTAAACCAGCCAGTTCACTGTATGAGATCAGTTCTCATCCCAGGGGAGTCGGGGGAGTGGGGGGGCTATCGTTTTCCTCTAAGAGTCTTTCTCCTCTGTGACAATTGGCAGAACTGCAGAGCCCTATACAGTCCACGTGGTTTGTCTGTTAGCATTTATTTCATTTTAAAGCCTCCGTGCGTTGTCTAGACGTTTGGGAGTACACAATGTGACTGTGACATCTTTGCCAACATTTTCTGCTCAAGCTGGATCCTTGTTATTGCATCTGGTTTTCAGCATTTTAAGGTCCATGGCTTGGGCTTGTGCATATATATTATTTAGGTAACCATGTTTATGCTCTAGGCCATAAAGTGTCTATGAGCTTTAAATGTTCTTTTTGTCTTCTACTTCTCATCATGAGGAGATATTTGTATTTAACTTAGATTTTCAAGAATGTGTGTCTTGTTCTAAAGTACTGTTCGTAAGTTCCCATATTTCATATAGTCAGTCTGGTGAAACTTACCTCTCCTGGATCATGCAGCTGCACAGCACTGGATACTTCACTTTGTATTTGCCTTCTGCTTTAATCCAGACAGACTTTCATGCATAGAGAAATTCTTCCCCTGGCATAGCCCAGCTTTCTCATTGCTCAAAAAGTCAGTGAGAAGTCCCTGTTGGCTTGTAAGAGAGGTTGGTTATGTTCTGATGGAATTTGTTTATTCTGGAGGGATAGCTTTTGTCAGGGTTGGCTGTGATTGGTTAATGTGTAGGCAGACACAGGACATCCCTCCATCCACCCATTACATGTGTTGGCTCTGGGGTCAGGAAGGCCTCTCTGCAGACTGGGTGATGGGGGAATGGTTGGTTGCTTGGGATATGTGGACCTTTTACAGCCTTGTCCATGAAGAAGGAGCCAATGTGATCACACACGTGTTGTGCAGTGTAGGAGGGGTTTATAGCGATGTTTATAGCCCTTTCATCAAGGGCTGTCTCTCAGACTCCGGTGCTTGCACACAGTGTCTACACCTGCACTGTCCGTGCACACGCTCTGCTGTTTGAAACCAGGGTGACGCATCCCCCGACTGCTGAGCTGGTCACTCGTGCACTGTGCTTACGTGCTGAACAGCCTGTTCAGACACACCACATGTGACAATGACTAGCTCTAAGCATGAAGCTGTGGTCCAGGGAGTATCAGTGACCTGTGAAGCTGTAAAAATCTGCCTCTCGCTTTCAGGAAACTATTTTAAAACTGTCTTCAATCAGGACAGTTGTGGGAAGCTTGCAGAATGGCTGCAGGGATGGACAGGTTGGCTGGTCTTGAGTAGTTTAGGGTTCCACTGCCTTAGACTACTGCTATCTGATTGTTTTATTTCCTTTCAGCCTAGTTTATAATATTACTTACAGCTCATCTCTGACACCTCAGGAGCAAGGGAGGACATGACAAGGGTGGCTCTGTCTAGATGTTTGTTGGTTTGAGCCTTGAATGTTTTGTTCCATTGCAGCGGGAAGCATCAAGACAGGAAGAGGTTGTGTTCAGAGAACTTTTTTTGCTTCCCATGTTTTTTCTCCACTGGGAGTTAAACAGAGTGTTGCATCAGATGTGGTTGGAGTGAGGATAGCTAGGTTCACAGGAGGGTGAAAATGTTTGCAAAGTGCAGGTAAAGAAACAAACTTCCCTGCAGTAGAAGGCCAGCCCTGGCCATGTGCTGGGTGGCTGCAACTGGAACAGCAGGAAGAGGATTGTATGCTGCTTATGGGGAATAGTGGGCTCCTTTCTTTTCTGCACCCACTGCCGAGTGGCACTGTCGTCTCTTATTAACTGATAATGTCAAGGAAGGAAATTTTTTTTCCATACGAGACAGATGAATTTTAGCAAAATTGGAATCAGGGTGATTCATCTTGTCACTCCAAATGCCAGAAAGTGTCTGTGCACAGAGGTGAACCTGACACACCTCACCTGAATGTGCATTTCATTCTCCATGTGTTTATTCTGGGGTTTTCACTGTCCTGGTCTGCAGGCAGCAGGCACCGGTGCTGAAGGGGTAACACAGCAACTGAGCAGGGCAAACAACAGCCCTCTCAGCTTGAAGAGCCAAACCCACAGACTCCTCTTGCTTCTCATGCACATATAGTCTCATAAGCACATCTTACAGCCCATGAATGGTGATTACTTCTTATTTTTTAACTTCTCATGTCTTTTTCCTTGTGCTTCTTCTTGTTAGACATCGATGAATGTGCAATAGGAACCCACAACTGTTCAGCTGCAGAGACTTGCTATAACATCCAGGGCAGCTTCCGCTGCCTGTCCTTCGAGTGCCCTTCCAACTACAGAAAAGTATCCGACATGTAAGTATTGCCATCATGACAAAGTGAGCAGTCCTGTCCAGTGGCTGTGCATGTTACGTAGTGCTTTAGTTTGCGGGTGGTTGTAAGCGCTCAGAGCTTGAAGAAGCTTCGATACCTGGAGCACATAGATTTTCCCTGTTTTTTTGTCCATTTGTGCCTTTTCCTTCTTGAAACCCTAAAGCCCCCAGTTTGCCCTCCAGCTGCTGCTATAACAGCAGTCATAGAGCCTGCAGCTCTACTTGCTTCCCTGTTCTTTTGTCTATTTGTGCCTTTTCCTTCTTGAAAGCCCTAAAGCCCCCAGTTTGCCCTCCAGCTGCTGCTATAACAGCAGTCATAGAGCCTGCAGCTCTACTTGCTGCAGCACTAAAAGGGCTCTGTTTATAATTAAGTTTTTTAAAAAGTAAGATCTTTTATGCTGCTTATATCATTGCAGTAGCTGCCAGGCTGCTCAACGTACTGCTTTTACAGTGGGTTTGGGGCTCCCCGCTTAATATTCAGGTTGCAGTTCCTCAGAGAGCACTGAAACGCTGAAGGGGAGTGGGATGATGAGCTTGCCAGGCTACAGGGTCTGGGAATGGCACAGCCCCATGGCTTCCAACTCCTCAGCAGCTGAGGCTTGGGAGCCCCAAAATCTCCCTCCCCTGCCTCAATGGTTGCCAGTGCTTTGAGGAGCTGTATTTAGCTGCTTATAACTGAAACCATACTTTTCCTGCCTTATAGAACTGAGCAGCTTTGCAAGTTGAGGAGCTTGTTCCCATTCCCGTGCTTTAGCTACCTTTTTAAGCGTGATTGTTTTTATTTTCTTGGAGCGCTGTCCCAGGGTTGTGCTGTCAGCGATGAATCCTCTCCAAGCTCTGTGCTGCTTGCAGCATGACTCTGGCTCTTCACTGTGGAGCTTCTCAACATAGCTCTCCGTGTCCGTGATCTTTTCTTACACTGCTGTACTCTGACAATTATAAAGTTTGCAAATATTTTATGGACACTGTAAGAGCAGAGCAAGCAGCTGGTAATTACACAGTTGAAGTTTGGGACTCTTGTTCATTTGATACCTTTGCAATACTCTGACATACATCTATTTTCACCTGCTGTAACATGGACACTGATTGTGCTTCATTTCTCATCTCTTAGGAGGTGTGAACGAATCAGTTGTTTTAATTATCTGGACTGCCAGAATACCCCGGTGCGCATTACCTATTACCAGCTGAACTTTCAAACCAACATCGTGGTCCCGGCTCATATTTTCCGTATTGGGCCATCGCCTGCCTATGCTGGAGACAACATAATCCTTACTATCAACAAGGGAAATGAAGAAAACTACTTCAGCACCCGAAGGCTGAACTCGTACACAGGCATTGTCTATCTTCAGCGACAAGTGAAAGAGCCTAAAGACTTTCTGTTAGATGTTGAAATGAAACTGTGGCGTCAGGGAACATACACTACTTTTCTAGCCAAAATATACATTTTCATCACAGCTCATGCGTACTGAAGCATGTATTGACATTGGATTTTATTGGTGCTATGCTCTTTAACTGTTCTACCAAAGCTTAATACTGTTGAACTGGCATTTAATGTATCTAGCCTTTATATTATTTTTCTATCATTGCTTTAAACTTTTTTATTGGTTGTGTAAATTAAGTTAATTTTTATCTTTTTTTGTTGTTTTCTTATGCAATTCTCTACATCATCATTTGACAATGAGTGAAGGAAGGGTTAGAAAGGCAGTACATACTTTGTGTTAAAAGCTGGAACCTTTTCTTAGAAATTATTTTTAGGCTTAGTCACATCTGCAGGGTATTGCACTAGAGAGGAAAGATACTCACTTGGGAATGTTGATTTTTGCCACAAAGGGAAAAGCCTTGAGGAGTTTCTCTTTATTACACAAACTTATGGTTTGGCTTAGCCACTGGTTTCTTTGAGGTTTCTCTGCGTGGGGATGCTGTGTCAAAGGCCATACCTTGTACGCTAATGGATAGCTCACCTCATATTACCGGTTTATTTTTCTCCTTCCGACTTTTATAATATATTGCCTAAAAATATATATAAATAAAAGAAAACTCTACCAGTGAAAAAGCCTATGAATGAGTCTTGCTTTAGTAGGGCTACTCATATGCTAAATATTTGGAAGACCAATGCTGTAAGAGAATGTCATGCTTTAGGTAAAAGCTCACATTGCCATTTTTAGTGGTTGTCTTTATAGGTGCTGGGATTCCTCCCTATACAGACTCATTCTGTTTAGATAACTGTAAGTGCAGATTAGATGCATTACAATTCTTAAAGGAATGTCCAAGAGGAAACACGAGGAAACATGGAAATAATGAAATAATCAATTACTGCTCCTTGTTTTAAAGCTTGGGTGTGCCACTGAGGAATCACTTGCAATTTTAAATAAACAAAAAGGGGAGTTGCGTCTCTTCTTCAGGAAAATTACTTCAGTTGTATTCCTAAATGATGCAGAGGAAAATGCTAGTTAAATTGATGGTTTGTGTTATGCCACTTAGAAAACAGCACAACCTAAGTTTTGAGCTGGATTTCCTGTAGTTCTACAGGAAACTGGATGAGGCCGAAAGCTGAAGGCCACATGTGGCAAAGCATACTATAATTGATGTGTTTGTTAGAATTTAGAAATTATTATCACAACTTCTTTATGGCTGTTTTCTTTTTTTTTTCCCCACGGTTGATCTTATTTTGACCAGTGTGTACACAAAAAAAAAATTGAGAAATCAAATCTCATGGCTTTCTAAGCCATAATCAACAACTTTATTATATTGTAAAACTTTTGTTTGAACTACATCTTAAGATCTTGTAAACACCACCTATATGGTGAGAGGGGCGATGTTCTGTATTCACTGTATCCGAAGGCCAATTTCTGCTACTTCAAGCCACTTCTTTAGACTCTCTTATTGATGCTGACGTGCAAATCTTTCTGTATCTGATGTCATAAAGTACCATTACCAGGGAAGAATAATTGCCATTCCCAGCTGTAAAGTACGAGATATCTGTGAGTTTGCATACATAAAGCTTTTCTTTGTTTTTTCTATAAAAATCATTTTGTAAAAGTGATCTTCTTCCATCCATCTTTTGTTTTCTGTAGTTAACAGTTTCATACGCATTTAGCAGGGAAGTGCCAACTGAGAAACACATGTTTATGCAATTTGTCATTTCAGTTAATGCATATCTTACAGCTCCAGGCCTGGCAAAACGAAGAGGCAGCCGCAGCGATGAGCAGGAGAGCCTCTCAGATCCATTATGCAGTACTCGTGTTAAGTGGCGATACATTTCTCCATGCCCCAGTGGGGCACATCAAGAGTCACCGAAACCCAGAGTTTTCCATCAGCATTAGTGTTTGATTGAGCATAAATGATATTCAAGCCTCGACTGTCTTTCTTGTCAGAGAACAAATGGACAAGCCATTTGTTACTTGGAGACCTTTTGCTGACTAAAACCAGTCATAGTCAATCATAGTAAAGATCTGGCAATTTATAACACTGACTTTTCATTTCCTAGACAGGTAATTGATGAAGAAAGTTGGAGGAAAGGCTTTGCATACTATTATAAGTAAAGTGCTGTGTTATAAAAAACATGTCTTCATCAGCACTGTGTCCAGTAGGCGCTCAAAAAGAAATAGTTAGAAATAGTTGCTCAGCGCAACTGGTCAAAACAAAGCAAAGGCTTATGGAAGATAATTTCACATTCTTCTGTTCCAAAAAATCACCAGAGGAATCTTTTACCTCCTACCAACCCACACTGTATTCCCTGTCAGGTTTAGGAGGAGCTGCAATGCAGGGACAGTTGGTGCTGCGTTCTTTGCTTTTTTTCCTAGGACAGTGCCAGTGACTGAACTTGAACAGAGATGTCCACCAAAGGCACAGACTTTCACTGGGTCGCAGTGGTTTGGACTGGAATTTTAGTCTCCTTCAACTGATCTAGCTCCTTGAAGGCCCAGTTCCTATCTTCAGCAGTGCTCCTTCCACTTTATTTCGCTGGCAAACCTAGACAGAGGATGAGAGTGAGCATATCCACGTACACAAATGAGGTCTCAGTGAAATGAGATCGGGCCTGAACTGTGCGTTTATGACCCCTTATGCTTTCTTGAAACAGCAATAGCTTTTCTGAAATCTCTCTTGAACAGCCATACTTTTGGGTTTTTTTTCTTTCTGTTTCTAACAAGTGAGTTACATAGCTTTTGTTTATTCTCTTAGCTTCTTTGTGGCCCCCTCCTGGCCCTCACCTGTTTGAGGTAAATTAAGAACAACCACCCAAGAACGGTGCAAGCTGATAAATTCATGAGGAAGACAACAGCTGCAAAATTAAATAAAACACTGTAGAAGACTTGGGACATATGATTATGTATGTGTAAAAACTCAGGTTATTTGTATGTTCCCAGCATTGGAAATAGCTTTTATGTGACCTGTCTGAACAATGCGTGTTCTGCTTAGCTCTGCAGATGACTTACTCCTGCTCTATGACATCTGACCTCCCTGTACGTGGCTGTTGTGTTCCTGGGGAGATTCAGTGATCCCAGAGACTGGGGAAGATCAAATGTGGCATTAGAAGGAAGAAAACCTTAAAACCTGTGTGTTTGCTGGAAATGTGAATGGGCCTACTTCAGAATGAAACATCAGGTTTTCTTTAGATTGGAATTTACATAGGATATAGTTGAAATAGCAGGAGATGGGTGAGAAATATGTTTTTACCTATTATTTTGAATTGTTTCCTTTCTACACCAGGGAGGAAGTATTTTACAGTCTCTTTATATGTAAAAAATACATATATGTGGAACTTCATTTATTTTTGTTTTTCTTCTCCTTTATATCAGTTATTCCTCAGTCTAGTGATTTAGGGCAGAAGCAGATTTCAAGCTTACAGGTTTTATGGTTTGGATCATCCTTTGAGGTTAAAGCTGTCACGAGGGACAGACTACAATAACAGCTTTAACATCAGAGCATGAGACAGACTCTTCTGCAAAGGACCCATCCAAATACCTGTGCCTGGCATTTTGCACAGGTGTGGGGAGTTCAGGGAGCAGGAGAGAAGCTGAGCCTCCTCCACGCCTCTCTTCCCTTAGCAGGGTTTGCTCCAGGAGGTTGCTCCCCTGCAGACACACTTCACCAGAGAAAGCCAGGCAGAAGTGCACCTGCCTCTGGTGACTGACTGGCATGGCATGGCAAGGCAACCTCAGTCCTGGGGATCAGGGGGTTTATGGAGCTCATCAGTTGCCTCCACATCTCCCAGCTGGTTGGGCTTTGCAGATGTACCTGGCAGCACTCAGCTTTTGGTTGCAACTGGGACCCTGGCGAGGGGCTATTTCTCCCCTGCTCCCACTGGGTCACTGCTTGTGCTCACACCTCTGGTCCCTCACTTGGTCTTGGGACTGCAGTGCTCTGAAAATCACTGCTCTTCATAGCCCGGACAGGAGTGAGAGTGCTGAAGAAGTGGCTGTGTGCATGGGATGGAAAGCAAAGGAGAAGAACAAGAAAGTAAAACAACAAAAATGAAGTAAGATTTTTGTAGTTCTCTGGCGCTGTGGTAGGTGGTTATGGTGCTGAATTTGGGTTTTTGTGTGTTCCTGATGTAAAGTATGGGGTATGTGATTAAAATTGTTCTTTTGTAAGGGGTAAGTTTTGTACTTCTCTTCAGACCTTTGCAGGGTGAGGAAGTGCTTTCATCTTGTTTGCAGGATACAGGGAATCTTTTGGGTATTCTTTGTCTCCCTCCTTACTCTCTGCAGCTCATTTGAAAGGCTCTGGCATTTCTTTCCCATTCATTTTTCTTTTCTTTTTCCCTTCATCTTTCAATTGCTCCCACCCATGCCAGGAGGAAGAGAAAGTTCTGGCTGGGGAGAATTAGGATTCTTGAGTAAAAATAGATTTTTGAGGTTAAATAAAAAGCATCTTCCCACTTTCAGTGTTCTCTGCATCACAGAGACATTCATTTTGAAGTGGCTATTGAAAAAACAGGATTTAATTATACTCAGTTTCAGTGATGTGAAACTGAAGTCACAAACTTGAGCTTTTTGTCTTCTAAAGCACAATTCATTCTCTTGCCTGTTCTATACAAAGCAGTCGGTGCATGGGACTATTCAGACAAGCTTTGCCCTTCAAGGGCTCCTGCCTGGGGTCCCCTGGGCTGTGCTGCTGGAGGAGCTGGCTGGCAGCAGCGGGGCAGCTCGGGGTCACTCCTTGTCCTGAGGCTGCCCCTGGGCTCTTCTCATTGCTGCTGGCAGTGCAGGATTCACAGAACATCTCAAGTGGGATCCCATCAGGATCATTGAGTCCAACTGCCAAATCACACAGAATCACAGAATATTAGGAGTTGGAAGGGACCTTGAAAGCTCCCCCAGTCCAACCCCTGCCAGAGCAGGACCACCCAGACCAGGTCACACAGGAACACCTCCAGGGGTTTGGATGTCTCCAGAGAAAGAGACTCCACAACCTCTCTGGGCAGCCTGGGCCATGCTCTGACACCCTCACAGTGAAAAGGTTTTTCCTCGTGTTCACATGGAACCTCCTATGCTCCAGCTTGCTCCCATTGCCCCTTGTCCTGCCGTTGGACATCACTCAGCAGAGCCTGGCTCCTTCCTCCTGACACTGCCCTTTCCAAATTGATCCCCATGAATGAGGGCACCCCTCAGTCTCCTCTGCTCCAAGCTAAAGAGCCCCAGCTCCCTCAGCTGCTCCTCATAAGGGAGATGCTCCACTCCCTCCATCATCTTTGTGGCTCTGCTGGACTCTTTCAGGCAAGAACAGTCTCCTCCAGCTGCATCCCAATGCTGAGGCTTGCTTCGCCCAGGGGGCTTTTTGGGGAAGTAGGTGACATTGTCTGCCTGTGAGCTGAGGCTCCCATTATGATGGGGTAAAGATTCCAACATGTGCTGTGGATTTTCTTTTTTTAGCTGGGGTTGGAAGGCAGAGGATGCCACTGTGGTGCCTTGCATACTGTGAAGGCAGGGATAGGAGATCCTTTGTACGTTAGCGAGTCTTCTGTGTGGTAGCCAAGAATTGTGCTAACTGCATAAATCCACAGCAGGATGTTTTAACTGCTTGGAGCTTGGGATGGTATAAGAGGAATGGTGGGCTGGAAGAACTGAATGGGTGGTGCAGGGTTTGGAGGAGCCGCTACAGCAAAAAGGGCAGTCTGCTCTCACAGACCAACACCAGCCCAGTGAGGAAGTAACCCCGGTCTCACTCCTGGTGAAGAATTGGTCTCGAGTGGGAGATCCTGCACTGAGAAGTGCCCCAGGGCCTGGGCAGTCAGCACCGGATGTCTGAGAAGGCAGATGGAAAGTAGTTCTGTCCAGGGTTTGTGGAGATTAGTTTCAGTGGTAATGGTCTATATCTAAAGCATTAAATCACATCTTGCAGAGAAATACCAAGTTTCTGAAGAGAAACACTGCTTATGGAAAGGACCATTGAAGGAGTCAGTGTTTAACAAATTGTTCCCAACAGAACGAGTGATGAATGCTATCCTTGAGGGCAGCAGGGGGGAGTGGTGGTGGGGAAGATCTAAAATCTAGTTTTATTTTGGAATAATAGCAAAACGTGCAGAGTACTGAACTCTCTGTGCCATCGTTTCTAGAAAGTAATTACAAAACAAGTTAGTAACAATAGCTGATCCAGTTTCAGGAAAATGCATCCAAAATAGAGACATAAATGCTTTGGGAGAATGGGAGGGTGGAGATGCCTCTCTCTGCATCGATGGGGGCCTGAGGGCAACACAGACTCCACTGAGCTATGCTCCAGAGAGGGCTTTTGACTCGCTGTGTTCAAAGAATTACTGGTTCAGCTAGATGCTCTGTAGAAGAGGATAGATCCTCCCCAGCAGTGGTGTCCAGGAGAAAAAAAAAGTACTTGGAATACTGTCAGTATGGGACAAAGGCTGATAATCTGCAGTGAGGTACAT
This sequence comes from Mesitornis unicolor, assembly GCF_000695765.1. Taxonomy (NCBI): domain Eukaryota; kingdom Metazoa; phylum Chordata; class Aves; order Mesitornithiformes; family Mesitornithidae; genus Mesitornis; species Mesitornis unicolor. The sequence goes on from NW_010167091.1 coordinate 33,907, forward strand.
TTGAAGTGGATTGTTGCCATTGCTGGAGTTTGAATAACCTATATGAACAGGCTTGGTAAACACAAAGTGATCTTTTGAAGGAAACATACTGTGAAGTATTGCTTTTTTGGTGGTAACAAAGCAAATGTTGTGGCCAACAGATAAAGATCATAGCAGTGAGAGGACCTTGGTGTGAGAAGACTGCAGAGGTTATTCCCCACGTCAGAGCGTGAGTGGAACATCAAATGAATGCAGCTGGCTAGACCTTGACATTGGAGGAGGTGCCCACTGACCTCCTCATGTTGGGATGGTAAAACTCAACTCCCAGAGCCCTTTTGGGGCAGATGAGAACATGCCTTCCTATGCTGGTACTGGAGATGTTGAGTGTCCTGCAGCTAAAATGGAGCAGCTCGTACCATGCTGGTGCTGCAGCCATTGAAATGTAAAATGATCATTTTCTGCTCTTACGGACCTTCTTCACAGTAGATTTGTAAAAGAGTAATCCCAGTGAATCTTAGCTGTCACCGAGGACTGTTACAGTCAATCCTGTTACCTTTCAGTTGCACTTGGAGAAGCAGCTTTCATGTTGACCAGGAATATTTCAGACAGAGTTTCAGGTTGACTAACATAAAAGTGTCATTCCGAGTAATGATCCAACACAGCCTAGAATTGCTGCTGTGAGTGGAGAAGGACAGTGCCTAACCATTAGTGTCATCACCATCCACGTGTCGTAATAACTGAACTCTACACTGTAGGTATTTGTCTAACGTGGATTTAGGGCAAATATGCAACGTTACACCAGTATCTTGTAATGCTTAGCCCAGTGTAAATGGAGATGAAGGTGCTGTGGTATTGATGAGAGCAAAATGGATGAGTCCTGTAATGACTCATGCTTGATCATCACCAGAGTTGGGAGGGCACAACTGTGGAATTTAGTCACAAAGCTTAGGGATTCCCAAAGTCAGCGTAACCCTTACTGCATTTCCAGGCCACGGGAATCTGTAATGGAAGAGGCAGATAGTCATAAATTCTGCCAGAGAAGACTCTCCAGTATTTTCCTGTATATTAGGCAATGCTGCTTTGAACTATGATTCACGTAGGCAAGAGTCTGCACTCTCCATTTGTACAGAAGTAGCAGTTACTGATGCGAGTAATCTCATTAACTGGGAAGGCTTGAGTGCTCGACTGGGATTTGGAGAAGCTGGAGTCTGCTCTGGGCTCCATCCAAACAGATAACTGGGTGCAAAGCAATTGTGACACACATGGCTATGGCCTCTATGTGTTCTTGCATCCAATGTAAGAGTTATTAAATAAACCCTCTACTTCACCCTGCAAGAGTAGTATCAACGGGGTGCTTTGTGGTCGTGTGGCTATTGTTGTCATGTTAGGGGCTGGAATAAATCCTGCTGCCTGTCTGTCCTCTGTCACCCTCTGTCACTGGAGGGAGTGATGTGTGCTCTCAGGCATCACAAACATACGGGTGTTTTGGGCTGTGCTGGGTACCACTGGGCATCTTCTGCTAACTTGCATAGCACTGAAAAAAGAATCCAAAACCCCCACAAATCAAGCAACCAACAAAACCCCAACCTCAATGACCTTGAAAAGAATGATTTCCTAAGAAAAATACTTAATTTTCTTAATAAAAAGTTTTCTACAGTTTTCCAGCAGCTGTTGACGCAGATCTCTGTTGCTGTGAATGGGCTGGGTGAAGTGCAGACACAGCTTTAATCAGTACTTAATTATCCTCTGGGGAGAGGAACAAAGACGTGTGGGACAGATGTAATGCTGTCTGAGCCACATCTGGAAGAGTCTGACATATGTAATGATAAGGGCCATTTAAGATATGATTACTCCATATAGGTACCTATACTATTGTTAAAAAACGTATCTTTTGGCTTCTAAGTCAAGTGATCAGAAGAGGTGAGGGCCAGGCCTCTGATAGGGAAGGGCACTCAGAAGCCAACAAACAGCAGAGCTGTGAGGCTGCCCCGTCCTCCCACTGGTCCTGCACCCTGTGTGAGGAGGGAGTGGCTGGTGGCGGGTGGGTTTTGGGGGTCTGGTTTGTGTGTTTGCTTTGGATTGGTGAGCATCCAGAGGGGGATGCAGTGGGTGTTCACCTCTCTGCCGTGGGTACCCTGTGCAGGTAAGTCTGAGTCTGTCCTTTGGCGCGTGGGGCAGACCTGCTCCTTACTTCTGATATTTACCCGCTCACGACTGTGGAAGCCCCACCTTGGCCTTCGCAATGTCCCCATCCATGGAAACCCCTGGACTTCACAGCGTTGTGATGACTTTGGTACTTTTTTAACCCAGCAGCAATCTTCATCTCCTCCTTTTACAAATTCTCCTTGTAGACTCTCGTCTTCCACAGCTGTCTCCTGTAGGTTCTCGTGCTTTTACCTTGTTGCCAGGAGGTTTTTGTTTCATCGCTTCTCTCCCTTTTAAAAGGGTGCAGGTCAGAAAAAGGAACATCCAAAAATCCATCACTCCTTTTCCAGTGGTACCTCAGAGGCTGCACCAGTGTTAGCAGCTCACTGATCCTCTGGCAGAGCCATCGAGCAGCCAGGCCAGGATCTGAAGAAGAAGAATATTCTGAATTATGCTATGGTTTTTAAGTGTGCAGCATTGCAGGTTTGGAAGGTGGCTGTGCTGTGCACTTCTGGGACTTTGCAGAGTGCGCTGTTGAATGAGCACCCTGGGAAATTACTTATAAAAGATGATTTATGTTTTGTCAAATTCCGCTGTTGGTTTGTTTTGTTGCTTTTTTGGTTTGGGTTTTGGGGTTTTTTTTTAAGGCATTATGTTTTGTTCTTTCTTCAAATGCTTTTGTAGAAGAAATCAAATGTAGAGTTTAATGTTAAATATTTGTTCCCACATGTTCTTCATGTAAAGATTTTTGAGAAGGTATTGTATTTTTCAGTTTATGTCCTTTTGCATCATCTTCACTATGGGCCAACACAACAAACCACTCCGGGCAGTGCTGGGCCCAGCCCGTGGTTGGTGTTCACGTAGCTGAGTCGCTTTTGGTTCCACTGTGCCTGCAGAGCTGCTCGGTTTTATTCTGGTGTTTTTAGTGCCTAGGGCAGCAGGAGAGAGGACGTTCGTGCAAAGCTGCAGTGCAGCACTAACAGGTTCATGAGCTGGTCGCTAATACTAAAGGAAGGGCAGAGGATTTATTGTCTTTGATGTGCTGGCACTGGAGGAGTTTGAAGATCAGAGCCCGAGACAAGTTGTTCCCTGCAGCTACTATTCCCAAGCCTGCCCATAGGCAGTGATTTATCCCCCCCACCCCATTACAATAACCGGATTATTTTGTAGCTCGCTGTATGCCCTGTTTGGGCAGGGCTAGCCACTTTCAAACGCAAGTCAAGGTGTTTCCTTATCTGGATTGTATCCTACAGCTCTCTCTTCAGAATCAATAATGTAGAGATTTGCAGGCAGGCTCATTGTCTTTCAACACTGATCTAATTAGTTAATAAAATAATAGTTTCTCTCAACCTCCTCCTACCTTTTTCCCCTTCATTTCTCATCTAAGCCACTGAGGAAATATTTTCTCTGTTTTCATAGAAAGTAATGCATTTACACTTGCCAGAGCAGTTCAAAGATAGCAGGAATATATTTTTCTTATGCTGGTAATTGCTTTTCTTGGCTGTTTGTTGATCAAAGTGGAGGAAATAGAGTGGGGGCAGTCAGACTAAATAATAGATGTTTGGAGTAGAACCAGGACTACAGTTTTCTTGGCATTTTTTTATCCAATGTGCTAAGTTATTCATTCTGTGTGTACAGGCATCATGCTGGTGGATACACCTGTAGTGACTGTGAGGGTGCAGGTCTGGCTGCTCCGTGGTGTAAAGCACAGCCGAGCCAGCCCGTGCTGCTGCGCTGCTGTCCACTGGGTGCCCCATGGGGGCCGCGTTGCTCCTCCAAACTCTATCGAGGTTTTGGCCATGCATAGCTCTAACACACCTTTGTCTCACAGGCACGTGGGAGAATTTTTTTCCAGCTATGAAAGCTGTTTTTCACCTGTTCTGCAAACTACACAGGCTGTAATATAAAATTGGGAGCAGGCGTTTTGGTATTTGGTTTGGTTTTTAAAGATAATACTTAAGATCATTCTCCTGTGTTTTCTGGCACTGCTTTTGTTGGAAAAGCCTGTATGGAACATCAAACTGAAACTCTGCATTAGAATAAACATTTCAAGGCCTTTCATCTGATCCATCACACTTACTGTCAATGTGTTTCATCATTGCTGCTCTGCAATGAGATTTTGCCGGTACTGGCGAGACAGACAGTCATAAGTTCACTCTTGCTTCATTTGGGTTTTTTGTGGGTATTTTTTCCCTGCTCCCGCATCCGGCTCCATGAGTTTTGGCGGATTTGCTTGGCTCCAAGAGTGCCGAGACAAACCAGTTTTTAGATTTCTCCTTATTTGGAACAAGTGCCCTTATCGTTGTAGCCAAGAATATCCTGCGCTGAGTGGCAAAGGGCCAGGAGCTCGCCGCAGGCACTTGGAGTGCTGAAGTTCCCAGAGAAAGTTTGGGCTGGGATGAGGAGTGCAGCCTCAGGCTGGAGGTGCTGGATACCCCCTGTGCACTGCAGGCTCTTTCTTTGTCATTTCATAAACACCATTTTCACAGAAATGCTGACATTCTTTGATAACCTTCACATTTTAATTTGATGCTGAGATGAAAGATAACTTTTTATCTTAAACAAAGCTTAGCATTATTGGCAAAAGACTCCCTGTTTACTTGAGTGGCATTTAATCATCTGAAGAGCCGCAATACATGTGAAGACTCTCAGAAATGTGGGAGATGCTCTGGTTTGCTCTTTATTTCTTGAAATAGTGTTCTGGAATATACTAAAAGAGGATTTTTGAGCTTCCTCATGAAATTACTACTGTCCTTTGTTCTTGCACTGAAGGGCCTTTTTAGAAACAACTGGGTTAAAAACTGGCTGGATGGC
>NW_010167092.1:0-22702 GCF_000695765.1 Mesitornis unicolor
CACAGCGGGTTTTGTGCCACCCCAGTCACATCCCTGATCCGCGCCGTGGGAAAAGACGCCTTGCGGTGCTGTGCGCCACGGGCAGTGCCGTTCTCACAGCATAAATCAGCAGTGACTCTCCTGCAGGAGTGATCTTGAACTGGCATTTCCACAGAACACACCACTGCCCATGCAGACATCGGGATCACTTCTAGGGCTGCCCAAGGAGGTGCTCTCCCCAGAATTACTGAATTGATGCCGAAATGTCACTGACAGAGATGAGGTAGGCTCTGAACCCCAAGAACAACGCTGGGTGGGCTCAAAACCCTTCCTAAAGTAACAACCACGTAATAAACAACCGACAGACGAACGGCACTATATATTTTTACCCTAAGAGGGATTGCGTTTTTTCACTCTAGCAATTTTTGCCAGTAACTTGAGGTAAGTGGAAAGGCATATAACTTCTTTATTATCCTCACATTTATTTAGTGTAGCCTCCTTAGCATGTGTGCGTGAACCTCCTGGTGTTCCCAAGCGACCCAGCAGTGCTGCAGGTCAGCTTTCACAAGTCACGTAACCTGAACTTCAAGAACAGGAGTTTCACCATGAGAACAGGCAGCATCTCCCTCAAAACGGGACTGCTGCGAGGAGAATGTGCCCGCACAGGACGGTGCCTCAGAGGCTGAGCCCCACTTCATGGCCACCGTTAATCCCCGGGTCCTCTGCGGTAAAGAGTGGTGGAGTGAAGCGCAGAGGAGGAGGACAGGGCTGATTTATTTCAGAAGACAGTTCCTGTCCTTCTGCGCCAAATAAACACTGCATTTTAGAGTACGGGCCAAAAACCCCAACCTGCCAGTAATAGGTTTGAAATAAGTATTTTAAAGATGCTGTCTCAATGTACAAAACGTGTAGTGGATGGCCAGGAGTCTGTAGCTGCTGCGTCAGGCGAGTGCTTCTCACAGGAAAATAACGCAGCTCAGTTGTAGCCATCTGCCTCCAACTTCTCCCCAGTATCAATGCTAGCAGTAAGTACTAACGCGTGGCGAGAAGCCCTGCGGGTATCTCAGCCCCAGGTGTGTGTCGTGGCTGACACCGTCCTGACCCAGCACTTCGCTCTGCTGCTGAGTGCCCAAGTTCTGGCCTGCTGGTTCTTCCCAAGGGCCCGCGACTGGGGGGTGTGCTGGTAAATGTGGTGTCGATGTGGTTTGGTGGATGTAGAATGCTGCTGTTGTGATCTGGCAGGGCTTGGTACCTGCTTCGTGCACGCTTTTAAGTGAAAATACTTGGTGCAGTGCGGCGAGGTGAAGAGGGGTATTATCTGTAGTATTTTTAGTACGCCGGCAGCTTTGAGAAAATGCTATTAAGAGCAGCTTTCCCCCACTAATAACGCTTATTTTGTAACTGGACATATGGACATTTCGGCACAGTTGCTACAGCGAACAAAATCTTCCAAGTGCGTGCTGAGCAGCGGTGTAACCCTGGGGAGCCCCGGCCTGCAGGGTGTGCGGTGCAGTGCAGTGCAGTGCAGTGCGGTACTGGCTGTGCTGCTGCCGGGGCTGCGGGACCGCAGAGCAGAGGGGCAGCCCTGCAGCCCCTTCTCCCACCTCTGGGACTCTCAGAGTGACCTCCAGCCACACCAAACCCCTGCTGATGCAGTCCCGAGCAGCGCAGGCGGCGCTCAGCTCCACGCCTGCATCGGCACAGACCTGCGTGCACCACGGGAGCGTTTGGGTGGGAAGGGCCTTTAGGATCATGGAGTCCCACCAAGACCTAACCCCACGGGGAAGAGTGAGCACAGGACCTGTGGTGGTGGTGGTGACCCGCACCCCTCATCCCCAGTGCCCGTCTGTCTGACAGGGAGGCAGCTCGCGCCCTGGCGGGTTTTTGGGGATAGAGAAGCAGGGCAGCAGTCGCAGAGCTGTGCAGACAGCCAGGGAGGAGAACGGGAAGGAGCGCCGGGCCGGATGAGCGCTTTGCGTTTGGATAACGGAGAGGGGAGGCATTCGCCTGCCTTTGCCAAGTTGCTCTGCCTGCTTTATTCAGCAGTTCTCCAGATAAACCCTTGCCTTGAAACAGAGCGGATGTGACAAGCTGCTGCTCCTGCGAGTTGGCCTTCCAGGTCTGGGAGAGGAGAGCGCGCCGAGCGGGCCTTAGGGGAGAATAAAACTGTGTGCATTTGGAGCATCTGCTTCAAAAGGAGGTTGTGGCAAATATTTTATTCAGCAGAGCTGGAGGTCTCCTGTCTCTAGAGGGCAGGAGTTTGTTGTTTTCCTCATTCCAGGCAGGCATTGCTTATGCAGGAGGAGGGACGTGAAATGGCCTGGAGAGCCCCCGTTTCTGGGCCATGTGGAGCCAGGGCGGCAGCGCTCCCCGTCTGACCCCTGGCTGTGCCCTGGAAACGCACCGCGGCCTGGCAGGGTCTGACCTTTCCTGAAGGACACGGCCCTGTTTCCCCCCTGCTCGCGCCTGCCGACCGAGGGCTCTTCCTCAAGCCAATGACACCTTGGAGGGCAGAGCAGCTCGCTGGCCGCTGCCCGGCGCACACCTCTCCAGCGGCTCTGTGACCAGGACCTGCCCTGTCCCGCATCCCCTGGACGCGCTGAGTCGCCACTGGGAGAGGTTCCTCTCCTGGTGTGGGAAACCCGAGGGGTGGATGGTAACGCTCATCTGGGGAGTTCATCCCCGGTTTCTGCGGCATCCATGCATTGCTGCGGGGGTGCTGAGGAACAGGAGAGGGGACGGCGCTGAGAAGTGGCTTGGCTCTTCCAGCTCCTGTAAAACGTTCTGCGATGAATCCCTGTGAGGATTAAGCAGTGCTGGGGACCTGGCTGGGTAACAGAGGGCTGCGGCCAAGCTGGGCGCATCTCTGGAGCCAAGTGGTTCCTCCTGTCAGCATCCTATGTGCTGCTGCCCTTCTGTACACTACTGTATACTACTACATGCATCAAACCTCCAGCCTTGTAAAACCAGAGAGACCAATCTTCAGCCCACTAAAACCAACAGACATCAAAACCTGACACTTTGGGATCTTATTCATCTAAAAAGGGAAGGAATAGCAGAAATTTACAGTGCCTAGAGATGGCATCTCTAAAGCAAAAGTCAAACATCTCCATTACTCTTCCTTCCTCCCTCCCCTCTGTGCAGCTCCTCCAAGTGGGAAGAATGCAGTTTATCTTTGTGAAATGAGAGGTAACCACAGATGAACCATCACTGTCCCGGCGCTGTCCTCCACCATCACAACCCCAGCTCAAGAAGGTGCCCTCCAGGCCTCTCCTGGGTGACTGCTCTGGCCTGGGCTGTTCTGGAGAGCTCACTTCTCACTACTGAAGAAGCAGGTGCTCACAGCTGTAAAGCCCGTAATTCATCCAGGGCTCATGTTCTCAGCTCGTCACAGAGCCACAACGTGGCATCCATACCCCAGCTACAAACCTGGCCTGTTTGCTTGTGCAGTATCTGACTGGCACATGATCGTGACTTGTCAAGAGAGACGTCACACCAGTTGTAAATAATCACAGCAGAATTACTATGAGGAACAAAACCGCACTTAACCTGTGTAATAATGTGCATCTGTTTGAAGATGCAGATAGGGTTTAAGCAGATTCTCTTTGGAGGGGACCAGAAAGGCCCAGCACGGCGGGGTCAGCTCTGAGGGCTCAGATTGCCATTGTGGATGGGTGGGAATCGGCCGTGCCCGTGGACACGGCACACGCTGCGTGTGGCAGCGCTCTGGGTGCCACTGTGACCCCGCTGTCACCGCAGCCCTGGGCCTCGGTTCTGAGCTGCACCACGCTGGGTTCAGCACTAATGGCACCGGCCACAGGGGCCAGTAAAGGAGGTGAACACCAAGCTGCCCACCCCAGCCCGCGTCAGTGAGCTGCACCGTCCTGCAGCACAGCCCGAGCAGTTTGGTGTCATTCAGGTGCATCAGTAACCATAAACAGGACGGGTATTTGGTCATCCCTCCTCTGCTGAGAGCAGTGTCAGAGGTGGCAGCGCCGGCACCCTCTGCCCTGCACCCGGGCCCAGCGCTCACCCAGGGCCGCAGTTACAGTGACCGCAGAGTATTTTGTCCTGTGGCTGCCCCACGTCTGACTTAGACCTTCTGGATTATGAGAGGGGAATCTACCAAGCCTGATTGATGGCCGCACACATCTCTGTCAGTCTGCCTTGCTCTCTGCTTGCAAAGATGTCCATTAATTGTGCGCCGGGTGTATTTCAGTCGGTGCTAATTGACTGCTGTTGTCACTGGCGTTATTACCGGTTGAAGCCCCAGCCATTGACCCACGCTCTGACTTAGACCTTCTGGATTATGAGAGGGGAATCTACCAAGCCTGATTGATGGCCGCACACATCTCTGTCAGACTGCCTTGCTCTCTGCTTGCAAAGATGTCCATTAATTGTGCGCCGGGTGTATTTCAGTCGGTGCTAATTGACTGCTGTTGTCACTGGCGTTATTACCGGTTGAAGCCCCAGCCATTGACCCACGCTCCGCTGTACTGGGAGAACACGGGAGGGGATACTGCTGAAACCTGTCCACTGCGGTAACGAGCGCTTATTGCTGGTGCGAATAAAAGGGGACAAAGACAACGTGTGCGTTTCCACGTCTGGGTAGCATGTGAATTAGGAGTTGGTGGCTCTGTCTACCAACACAGCCTGTTACGAGTGAGGGCTGCGTGTCTGCCCCCCTTGCTTACAAATGTAAACCTAACCTCTGATTTAGACATTATAGATCTATTGTAGGTACTCCTTATTTCCTGTATATTCTCCTGTTTCCTTGCTAAGGCACCTGCTAACGATTCTCCTGGGTGTCCTGGTGCGACAGTGACCAGCTTCAGCCCGTTTTTGGGCACTGCTGCTGACCTCGTGCGTCTGCAAGGTTCCGCCGGAGCCGGCAGTGTGCAGCTCGCAGCAGCAGGACGAGAAGCGGGTCCTCGGGCTGTATTGTGACAGTGTGGTGTCTACTGCAGGCCTGCTCAGCACCACCAGGCAGTTGGGCTGACACAGGTGGTGCTGGCAGCCCCGATGCTGCTGCAGCCCCTCAGCACTGCGCTCTTCCCTCCCTGGTGGACTGGGGCGTGGGGGGACGTCTCTACCTCTGCAGCATCTTTTCCCCGCTACACGTGTGCTTAGTGGAGATGTTGCTGTTCTCCAGGAGCTCAGACGAGCACCCCATGGGGATGCATTTATTCCCTTCCCCGTACGTGATTCCTAAGTGTGCATCAGGAAAAGGGCTGGGGCTGGGTCTCTGTGTTCTGGATCCAGAGGTGCAGGGTGTGCTGGTCTGCAGATCACCGAGCCCTCTGCGCCGCCCATCTCCCTCTTAGGGTGCTCCGGAGAAACACAGGGCAAGGGGGACGTGGTGCTGGGCTGTGTCTGCCTTTCCCTTTCTCCCTTCTTTTACTTCGATTGGTGTAATCTGTATAATGAGTTGGGGTTTTTGATGTGTCTTTATTACACGTATGCCCAGAGATCTTGGTATTATCTGCGTTTTTTAAATTAATAAATAAATATGCTCATTTGTTGTAGGATTTCTATTGTTGACTTGGGAACAGTAAGCTCTTGCAAATCTCAGCTTTCACCTTGCCAATCACTGTATCCCTGTAAGTGCACTGCAGTTATTTGGAACCTTTTCTGGGTTGGTGTTGGCATCCTTTTGCTAGATTACATTTATGCATTAGTACCATCTGTGCCTGCTGTACCTTCTGTGAGTTAGCCCCGGCCAAATGACTGGCATTTATCTGGGAGCGCACTACAAAAACGAGACAGAAGACGCCGTGGGGGCGGGGTGAGGAGCGGCAGTGGAGACGGCACCGGCGCCTCTGGGGAGCGCGGTGTCCCCTGCCCTCGCCTGTCCCTACCCAGAGCCGTGATCCGTCCTGGTGTCCGTCAGACCTGGGCTTTTGCGCCGCGTCCTGCTCGGTTTGGGCAGGGGCTGGGCCGAGGGACGCCGGGGGTCTGCCGGCCAGAGGTGATGCACAGCTCGGGCTGCACAGCAGTGCGCATGTCGCCATGCTGCGGTTACTGCCGTGCTCTCCAGCCGCAGTCATCTCCTGGCCAAAAAAGCTCCAGTGTGAAATAGCCTCTCGTGGCTTCTTTCTTACAAATACGGGGAGAGGTGAGCACGTTGTTGTGGTACAGCTGCTCTGCATGACGTGAGTGATCCGATCCCAAAACCCTTGTCGGCATCCTCCTCTTTACACTTTGTGCTGGCTCGGACACTCCAGGTTTACATCGGGATACGCAAGAGAAGAACCAGAGCTGGCTTTATAAATACTTATGTATAGGAAGTGTATTTTTTCATTCTGTTCTGAATGACCACTTTCACACTGGGATCTTTTCTACTAAGAATTCAAGATTTGCTTTTTCTTTCTATCCATATGTTCTGTGTTGAACATATGCTATGCTTTATATTTAAAAACTAGCAGCAGACTGAAAAAAATAGCCCACACCACAGAAATGTGTTTGCTTCATTATCAAGAGCTTCTGGTTTTTGGGTTTGGGGTTTTTTTTAACACATGGCGGGGGGGGAACACCCTTGAGGACAGTTTCAGAATGTGAAACCAGCTCTGGAGGGCTGTGGAGAGCCAGCATCGGGCTCCTCATCTGCAGCATCTCCAGGCTGGCCAGGGCCGCGCCGTGCAGCGGTGGCGATGGTGCTGCAGCTCTGGAATTAGGGGAGGACACCCCTCCGCTAAGGTAGGAACTGGCCTTTGCATGACTGGAGCACGCTCAAACCGCACTGGCTGCTGAGGATTTACCCCTCTGGGTGGGCACGGAGTGGTCTGAGTTGGGAAAAAATCAACCCTCACCACAAACAGCTCCTTGGTTAAGAGCAGGGAAGTGGGACGGCGCGTGTAACGCAAGGTAAGGTTTAACGGTCCGGTGACGGATCGCTCGGTGAGTTTAGGAAAGGAAATGGGCTTTGTCATTTGTTATCTGAAAACGAAGTTATGGCTGTTGCCATGGTGACACCCTGTGTATCGTACAGCAGAGTGAACTGTGAGCACCGGCTGCCCGAGCGCGCCCCAGAGCACGAGGTGCTCCCCCAGCGCGGCTTGAGGTTTGTCGTGAACTGTAACTGCTGCTGGAGGGCAGCAGGACAGGCCCGGTCATCCCCTGGCTAGGTGTGGGCGTCTCACAGCTCCTGAAATCACTGCTAATTCAGGACTTGTCTCCAGAATTACCTGGTAAATGACCACAGCAACGCTTGGAAGTAAAAAGCAATGAGGTGTGCACAATTACCTGCTGAAGCTGGAGACGCACACACACTTCAGCATGGGTTTAATTACAATATGGGTACATGGTGCCTTTTCTAAATCTTGTCGCTGACGAGGATGACAGCTATTTCTTGTTGAAACCATAATAAAACTAAAGCCTACCCTCTTAAATTCTAAACTTACAAATACAAGCTCCTTTCCAAAAATAAAATGCGGGTTTAATTATTGTAATTAGTTGCCTATTTCAAGTTATTCTCTCAAATACAGTTAAATTAGTAAAGACAGCTGTAGGAACCTTCTTAAAATGGCTTACATGTAGGTAGCTGCGGTGAGTAAAGGGCTGATGTAAGTTAAATGATTTATTTAATTTTCAGATGACCCAGGCATGTTGGTAAGGGGTCTAGTACCAGCTGTAACAGACTGTAACCGAGGCTGTCACTTGTGTAGGTAAGGCCTTACTGCAACAAACGGCCCTACCGAGCCCCCTTTGCCTGTCTGAAAATCCGCGTTCCAACGATCCCCTCGCACACCAGCGAGGTCTGAGTTCCTCATTCACCTTCAGCCAAAAATCCCAGGGCAGCTCTGGGCACCGAGGAGACGCTGCCAGGGCTGTTCCTGCTGGGAATCCCTGCACAGCTCAGGACCAGCACAGACCAGCACTGACCAGTACAGAACCTCACTGGCTGTGGTGGACACATGAACAGCCCAGCTTTTTGCTCCCACGAACCTTAAAGGTGTGAGAATGGCCACACCAAAATCCTTGTGCTACAGAACAGGGGCTGTGGTCAGGGAGGTGGGGTTTCCTTAACTGAGCCTGCTAAAGTCCACCATTACCACAGGAAGGTGTACAAAATACTGTCACTGTCACATAACACTTCATTAAAGCGCAGGGAAATTTAGTTAGGAAATAGATCCAAACGACAGTAAATTAAAACCAAACAACCAAACAAAGCAAGGCTGACATGAGCAGTTGGAATGTGGTCAGCCTCTGCACCGAGTCACAGCCCACTTCAGAGCCAAGTCTTTGAACATCAACAGTCTTCCTGCAGTGTCTGCAGCCCAGCTACCACAGCATTATAAATTGATGGCAAGGATGCCGAAAGGCCCCTTAAGTAGAACAAGTCACCGCGCAGACGTTAAGCAAGGGATTCCAAGAGAGCTCAGCCTCCACGTCCCACCGAAGCACGGCGGGTCCCTCTGCAGACCTCGGTGCTGCCGGGGAAGCGCCCTGTGCCTCTGCGCAGCCCCGTTTCTGGGGACAGGCGCCTCCCCCCCGTCCTTGTGATGGAGCTCGTCCGCGGGGCCTGCTGCACGCACGGACACAAAACCGTGGGAGCAGGACCAGGAGGGATCCACCCCCTCAGTTAGGGCTGGCACTGCACCCATGGCAGCACTGGGTATTTGGGGAGAGCTCAGGACAGACTGGTTATCTGCTGGGCAGAACCCTGTGTCTGTCGAGTGCTTCATGCGTGTGAAGCACGAGCAGGAAGGAGAGGCCATCGTTTGGAGGCCAGATCCGCCACCAGTTCTCCTTTTTACTGAGATTTATTGTTATATGGAAGCAGTGCTTATTACAGGCACCAAAGACTCGTTGCTGCCATGTGTCATCTCCCGTGTCTTATTAAAGAACAAACTGTGGAAGCTGGGTCGGAAATAACACCGGGAAACGCTCAAGACAAAGACTGATGCCGGTGGCTGGGGTTTCCTGTCCAGCAGCGCTCTCCGATGTGATGTCCTTACCATGGCTGGAGCCCACTGGGAAGCTGACTGGGAAGGCACAGCTGAGCACGGAGCACGCGTTCAGATAGGAAGGTGGCTGCTGCAGAGCAGGATTAAAGGTTTTGGGAGGAATAAATTCTTAACAGGAATAAAAATCTCCTTTGGTAGCTCTTTGAGGGATATTTTCACTAAGGCTTTTCACTTCTACAAGTACAGATTGGAAAAAACTGTTTCTGCTCTTTATCTTTCTCTTACTTCTTCCCACAGACAAGTGATTTGGCTATACCTAATTAAAAAGAAGAAAAAAGTGGCCTAAGCTTAATTAAGATTTTAATTCAGTTACAGTCTACAGGAATAAATCACTCCAGACTTGGTAGTGACAGTAAGAAAATACAGTGCCTATGCTTGCTCTGTGACAGAGGTAATGCAAATGACGAGCAGGAGGGGATGCAGGAGCTCGGGTGCTCTGTGGTCGCAGGGGGTGACACCGTGCGTCCAGGGTGGGCCCTGTGTCCCCTCTCCTGGGCACACAGAGGTGGGGTCTGCTCCTTTCCCACACACCTCTGTGTCCTGAGGCTGGCAGGGTGCAGAGGACAGGGAGGAAGGGGCAGCTTTTCCTTGGGATCAACATTAAGCAGAGCAGGGGCACATCCTGTGCGCAGGGGACGGGAGCGCAGCCGTGGTGGCGCTATCTCAGATGGATGTTGGTGTGTCCTGGTTTAGTGCGGTGCTCCCCACGCAGCCTGTGGGGCTGTGCACCCCCAAAGGGGCTTGGAGGGGCTGTGAGGGGTTCGGTGTTGCAGCAGTCATGGCCCAACAGCAGCTTCTGGCTGGTTCTGGCACCAAGACAGGACAAGGGTGTTGCTGCAGGTCCTACCATTTCTCTCCCTAGCCGGTAGAAGTTTACCTGTTTATTTCTGAGCAGCACTTACAGGCCCCAGTGCTTCTCTAATGCAGTTAACCCTGTGTTTCCACCTACAAAGTCTGGATGGAAGAGCAGAAAAATGAGCTTTCTCAAACACAATTCCGACTGCAAGCTCTGGTGCTAACAAGAGCCAGCAGGACTGTTACAGGTTTTGGTGGGGTTTTGGAACGTGCACTCTTTGGAAATGTAGGTGAGAAACTGGGAGAATGTGAAAGGCTGGATTATTTCCCAAGCGAGATAATGGCTTTCCTTGGCGTGTGGTGGTTGTGAACACACGAGTGGAATGCAAACTCCGCACATGTGCGGGGCCTAACCAGTGTGGCGGTGGAAATGAATTACATGAGGCAAAGGCAAACTCTTCTACCTGTGCAAAATCTTGCTTTCCATATTCGGGTCCAGCTAATTAAGATCCCCTCAGGTAGGCAACATATCTCTGAGTAGCACCTCAGCTTAAATGAAAAGCAGTCATTCTGAGCAGCAGTTCTTGGATCTGACAGTGTTCACAGGTACAAAAGGGGGTAAGAACACCTTTCCCTGCCCTGGCTGGCAAGGTCTTTGAAATGAGTCTGGTACTGCTTCAGAGGAATTTACATCGTGCCAAAAGGAGAAGTGATTGCTTTATTTGAAGGGCTACTTTTTCCTTACCCAGGATGCTTAATTCCTGAGCACTATGCAGGAATAATTACTCATATTACAATCATTTAAAAATTATATCACCTGAACGTGAAAATAATGCTGCAGCAGGAGAAAAAAAGCTCTGAATTTTACAGTGTTGTATTTCAAGCATTACAAAGGGGGATATGTATATATATATCTATCTAAACAGAGGCAGCCATCTCCCCCCGTGTGCTGTCCAGGCACGAGCACGGCTGCAGCGTTCTGGTGTGAGGGGACGGGCAGCAGGGCAGTGCCGCTTGGTTCAGTTGGGGTGGGCCGTTCGGACGTTAACCACACCAGGCACATCCAGTGCTGCTGCAGAACCTTCACGGCTGGGACCGCCCCGCGTGCCCCCTGCTCCTGGGCAGGCTCTGGCCGCGCTGGGAACCCGACCTGAAGCGCTGCGCATCCGGTCACTGCTCTCCTTTGCTAGGGGCGAGCACAGGTTTGTGTGTGCGGGTGTGCGTTGGGGTCGCTGGCTTCTGTCCCTCTGGGCTGTTAAGGTCATTCCTCAATGCGCAACTCTGCGACTGCGGTCTCGTGTACGCAGGGCTCTGCCTTGTTGGCCCAGTTGCTGCTGTGTCTCAAACTGGTTATCAGCAGCGCGTGGCTGCTATCGCTCTCGGCTCCAGGTACCACACTGCTCTGGGGTTCTGCCCAGTACCAGCACTGCCCTCCCGGTTCCTAAAACCGACTACTGCTGTCATTCTGTACTGCTTAGGGGCTTCTGCAGCGCTGCTGGGAAGCCAGGATGTTTTAATAAGTCATTAAAAGACTACAAACACAGAGAGCGGGTCCTAGCATGCTCAACAGGCGGGTGAAAAATGCAATTCAGTTTTCCCAATGTGGGCATCGGGTGCCTCACTTGGCTGCCCTGGGCTCAGGCTTTACAATGCAGACTGAAAACCTTTAGCAAAGTGAACAGCAATGGAGCTAAACAATCACCCATCACCTATGCAGCATTACCAGAGCAGGCTAAAGCTCATCTTCACCTCCCAGTTTCACACGTCCTCTCCTGTAAAACCCCAGTTCTCACCCATGATCTTTGCGATGAGAAGTCATCTCAGACAATGCAGCGGCTGAACAATTGGGCCTGAGCACATCATGATATCAACAGCATTCTTGATCAGACATTTCTGTAAAGAAAAGACCATCCCTGAACGGTGACAGTGAGATTTTAGATGGTGTTTCCTTTGGAATCAACCTAGCTGCGTTTCAGCCACACGCTGCCTGTCAGCTGCATCACGAATCACGGTTGGCTGGGGCTTTCCTCTTGCCCTTGCTGAAAGGAAGCAAAGGAGCTGCAGCAGAAAGAGAACAGCTACAGGAAGGCCAAGGCGCCTGACGCAGCGGCGCTGGGAGCCACCCGCTCCTCCTCTGCTGCCGCACCGCTGACCACTCCACAGCCGCTTCCCCACAGGAACCCACTCGGCGCTGGCTCCCCGGGCTGGTTCCTCCCAGGCACACACCCCAGCGTCATCCTTTTCTACCTGCACACCTCTGCCAACTCCAAGGAAACGGGACCTCAGTGACCCGCTGCGCTGCTGTAACCTGTGCCAGCCGACGGTCACCGCAGCCCATCCCAGGACAGGACGGGGACCGCTCCCGCTGTCCGAGACGCCTCCACCCAGGGGGTGTTCCCAGCGTGGGGGTCCAGAGCCCCACAAAGGCAGGGACAGCTTCCGAGGGAGCGTGGCCATCTTGGCTGAGTGTGCAATTGCATTTTCAACACAATTAGGTGCCTAATTGTGCGCCTAGGCCTAGCTGATGTATTTGCACGTGTATCTAATTATGATTTATCTAAAAGCTCTGGGGCCGTAATGCCCTGCTCTCCAATCTGACAGAGGCATTTGTAAAAGTGAGAGGTGAGTCTGAGTGGTTGCTTATCCCTGGATTTTATTTTAAACTGAATTCCTATTTATCTTGGGTTTTTTAAACAACTTAAGCTGGCTGAGGTTGGACTGGATGGTCCTGAGGTTGGACTGGGTGATCCTCGTGGTCTGTGATTCTGAGCACTGGGAACACTCCTCACAGCAGTGTCACTGGAAGACAAGCACGGTGGCACACAAAGAGCTCTGAAGAAAGCAGAGAAGCTCCAGGGGAGCAGTGCTGTCGGTGACCTCTCCAGCAGCTCAGGTGGCACAGTAAGGACTTGTACCAGCGGTCAGCCAGGCCAAGAGGGATCTCCTTCCTCTCAGTGAATGTGCAGCCGGAGCTGTGTCTGTTCTAGCAGCAGCTGTGAAAGGCCACCGTCGTGTTCTGTTCACTGACTGCAGGCCTCATTCCAAAGGGCAAAACAAAGCCCCAGATTTTTCCTTACATTACATTTCTCTTTGGTAGCTCTCAGCATCCCCTCTCAGGACCATGCTGCTGTGGCTGGCTGCACCCCCACATTCCCTGGGTTTCACCTGACCACCCAGCCCCGCGTGGGGGCTCTTGTTATCAACAGCGCTCTGAAAATGTCTGTTGGTGTCTTTCAGTGAAACACTTATTAACCTACAGGATCCGGTCGTTCTTTACGGAGCATGATGTCAAAAGCACTTACTGCACAAGCAGAGATCTGTGTTTCTTTTGCCACAGACAATAAATCTTTAGTGTCTCCTCTTGATACGCATCACTCCACCTGATCTCCGGAGGCACCGTACGTCTCTTCCCTCTGCCTCGCTAACAAGGTCACTTTCCAGCGACGAAAGAACTTTTCCAGAAGGTACGGCGTTCAATAATTAATACCTACCGATGATAGCTTCCCAAAGCAGTGCTTCAAAACTCTCATGCAGGCTCCTCACAAACTCACAGCATGAAGAACCCTTGGAAAAGATGTGAGTAGCACGTCTGACAGTATTGGCCTCAGAAACTTAGAGTGCACAGGACTCAACTCCACGCTGCTACAACCAAAAGGAAACGCGGCACCTCCTCTCTCCCCGACCAGCATTACGAGCCTGGGGAGGTTCAGACTCCTGCACCCCATGGTGTGCTCTGAGCAGGGAAGGAGCAGCACCTCCTGTCACTGCCACTGCCACTGTTGTGTGTGTAGGGTCTGCCGTGTCACCAGCGTTGGGTTCCTCGGGGTATGCGGCTCTGCAGGACCGACCCTCGCCCAAAACTTCTGGTGAACACAGAGCACCATCTCCCATCCCCGTTACTCTGCTTCCTTCTACCAGCCATTTCATTCTGCCAGAACAGCACCGAAAATACGGCATCTGGGCATCTACTGAAGAAAGCAGGTTATCAGTAACTTATCTGGTGACTTCACAATCCTCTGGATGGGGTCTGCATGCAGCACAGCAGTGTTGCGGTGGGGACTGACAGCGGTGACTACAGACGGCTCTGCGCTGACAGAGCCGTGGTGGCTCACCCGAACCGCAGCTCTTCCTTTGCACCACACCTGCAAGTTCCCAGCCCTAAATAATCAAGTTTCTTCTGGGACTGCAGTCTACAAGTTCCTAAAGATACCTGTCCATCATTTTACAACCACTCCAAATTTCAGCAGGTTTTATGTTGTACTATAATGTAAAATAAAATATCATCCGTCTCCTTTGGCTCAGGAAGATATAAAATGTGCTGCTAGCTGCTGCGCACTTCCCACCTGCGCTTACCCTCTCTGATCAGACAGTAATATTTTGCATCCAGCAAGGAGATTTATATTTCAGAGCATTACAGGATTTACATTGTTTCCAGCAGGGGAAAACGTGACGGTGAATTCCAAGAAATCCTCATCCTTTTTAATTTGATCAGACCGATTTAAATCACAGGGGTTGGATTACTGGACTAAGTAAAAGAGAGGGCAGCACTGTGGGAGAACAGTACCGACGGAAATGTGTATAAAAATGATGCTTATGGTATGAACGGGAAACCCTGAGCCCCAGAGCACGAGCGACGCAGCGGTGACTGAGGGTTATAAGGAGGGTCACACTGAACACTGAGGGCTGTAGGCGGGAGAACTGCTCCGTATCAGCAGCTCTGTCCCGCAGAGGCTGCCGCAGCCCTTGCACACCTCAGTGACTGATCCTCATTTAGCTTTGTCCACCACAGCGATCACAGGTCACAAACTTCATTTCGGAATGCCTTGAACAGAACCGCATGCATCTCTATATACTTGGTGACACGAAGCAGCAGTAATAAGTCCATTACTTGTAATTGAATTAACTTCGTTAAAGCCTGTGTTTAAATTACATGAAGGCTGTGACACAAGCCATCACAAAGCAGCACATTCAATATGAAAATTAGATGTTAAGGCTGAGGGCGTGCCGTTATGTCACGCTGTGGAGGGACAGAACCCAAACGTATGGAGACGCTCTGATTTATGGGTGGATGTCAGCCTGGCTCCGGCAGCGCGTGGCGCAGCCCCTGCTCTGCCGAGGTGCACGTGTCCCCTTCAGACACAGCGAGCGGGCCGGGCGAGAGGGGAGCCGGACGGTACTCACAGGCTCTGCGGAAAGACGCCGCAGTGGAGTTGTTCAGGACGTACTACGGCTCATGGAGACACGGTCATTTTAAAGCGCCAAGAACTCGAGTGTTTAGGGTTTTGGTTAATTCTCAATGGACCTCAAGTTCATAATGGACTCAGACGTGCAAAAATTAACTTCCGAACAGAAATAATTGTGAATTATGGGAACGGAGTAAGAGGATCAGAAGCAGTTTTTGATCATTTCTATGCTTTTTCTCCCCACTGCCCGCCCCTACCGTGTAGCTGTCGCATTCAGCAGTCTGCGCTGCAGTCCTTCCCTACTTTCTGTCTTCTTGTTCACTCTTCGCTTCTGCAAGAACCAGCACAGCTCCCTCACCCTGCCTTCCTTCTGGTGACGTTGTACTGAGCTGATGAGATGTGCATGCACTGAATCACAGAATCACAGAATCCCAGAACGTTAGGGGTTGGAAGGGACCTCCAAAGCTCATCCAGTCCAATCCCCCTGCCGGAGCAGGAACACCCAGATGAGGTTACACAGGATGATTACCATGTGCTTTCAGGCGTTGGACTCTGGGGTGGGCGGTATCGGGGTGGGCCGTTTGAGCACCCTTCAAACTCAGTGCCCTTTAGCATGAACTCATCAGAAACCCATGGGGCTCCCCGAGGTCTGGGCTGCCACCGGTACCCACAGGTGACAGCAGCACCTCCATGGTGACGCAGAAACCCTCACTTCAAACC
Source organism: Mesitornis unicolor (assembly GCF_000695765.1). NCBI lineage: Eukaryota > Metazoa > Chordata > Aves > Mesitornithiformes > Mesitornithidae > Mesitornis > Mesitornis unicolor. The sequence continues at coordinate 15,644 of NW_010167092.1, forward strand.
TGCACACGATTCAAAGGCCAGGACTCTGTCACAGCTTTTTCTTCTCTTGCCTAGTTTATAAGCTCAAATCATAATCCAGTGTTTCCCCTGCATGCAGTGCTTTGTAACCGTGGAAGCAGCGTCACTGGGATTTATCACATGGTTACACAGCTGTAGCTATGGGCAGCTGCACCTCTGCCTGTTCTGGACCTTGTTCAAACACGGGCAAAGGGAAAAGGGAAGGCCCGGACGTCACCTCATCCAAGTGTGGAAGGTGCAAATGGTTGTGTTTCTGTTTGGCCGCACTTCAGTTAAGCACGGCCTAAATCTGCAAATCCAGGGTTTCCCCTTGAAAGATCGTCTGGATAAAAGGCACACATAGCTGAAACAGATTCATACACACACCAGCCTCAGTAGAGGTATATGTGCTATTAGGTGGCAATTTAACCTGTTTGCACCGTGGTTTTTTAATTTTCATCGCATGTTGCCAAAGAGTGTGTGATGCCTCGGTGCATGCAAATGCTTCCACAGCTATCTGAATGCATATATACATATAAGAATTTCTTCATACAGAAATGTATGTATGTGTAAATTGTGTGAATGTAAATATAAGATAGGCCATATGTCCCAAAAGTCCCAAAAGAGCATCTGATGTTGATATGTAGACAGCGTGTTAAGGACCTTCCTAATTAATAACCCAGATTAAAATCTCTTGGCAATCAATTAAGATTAATGACAGAAGTCACTCTCTATCCCCCTACGCCCGCGTCTCAGGCTGTGAAAACCCTGGGTCGTCAAACTTTAATCCTGTTATCTGCTGCCTCCTTCATCTGAAAAGCCCGCAGATTAACGCAGCAGACACGACGGAATTTGCAGCCAGCCGCTCGGACAGCTGCCCTCCTCTCCGCGGTTAATGGGAAGGGAGCTAATCTGGTTAGGGGTGCAGGGCTGGTTCATCAGTCTGCGCGCCCAGGCAGTTGAGGCTGCCACGTCTCTTGTGGGAAGCAGCGGCCGAGCGAACCCGTCAGCTCGCTGCTGCTGGGGGTACCGCCTGTCCGCATGGTGCAGAACCAGATCCGCAGCACCAGCACCGACTGCATGGGCCCCGCACGCGAGGGCTGTGCTCTGCGGGTCTGCTCAGGTGTGGGTGCGGACTGCCCTCTCCTCGCTGGGAGACAGGCGGTGACTGCACGTAACGGCTGTTACTGCCAACCGCCCCATAGGAAAGGCACTTTGAGGAGTTAGGAAAACAAATCTCCTTTTTCCTCTTTGAATCATGCCCGATGAAAGAGTCATTGCCAAAACCTGAACTGCCAAATGAAACGCCTTCTTTTTAGTACGGCCTGGAGGGGGGAAGGATGGTAATGCTGCTTAGGGTGGCAGAGATGGTACCTGACGCTGTAGTTCAGCCTCCACCCGGAAAAGATGTCACTCTTCCTTCTCAACAGGCATCATCCCCATGCTGGAGTTACCACCGTGACCAAACGGTTTGTTCTGTTTCAGGAGGCCTGAAGCACCCATCTTTGGGATAGCTGTTTGTAAACTGATAACGACAGCACGGATCCTGCTGGCGGCACACCCCGGTGGCAGCTCGGCTTTATAAAATGCTGTGTTCAAGGAGATCATGGCTCCATGGAAAGTACCTCCTACACTGGCATGGCTGCTTCCGACAGGACCATCACCAGCCCTACCGCCTGCTGGTGTCCACGCAGCGGTGACACCGCCGGCAACAGCCAGCACCAAACTGCAGAAACCAACCAGGTCACATAGAGATTGTCAAAGACCCAAGTGATTACCCTGAGGTATAAACACAAGCCTGGACCCGACCGGTCACACCGTGAGGCTGCACCAAGTGCCCAGCTCGGTGGGAGAGGGGTTTCAGGGCAGAGGCAATGGCAGAGGCTCCCCCACCACGGCACCGTTACAGCACCCGCGTTCAGCACCACCGACTGACCCCAGGTAGAACCCTCAGACAAAGTACCCCAAAACTACGGTGCCTCATCCTTCTTCACTGCTTTAATGGAGAAAGGAAAGAAAGAATAAACAGGAGCATGAGCGCTGGGTAATGCATCATTTATAAATTATCTTGTTAGCACAGAAAACAAAACACGACTTTGAAAACAAAATCTCCTGCTGCGGCCTCCTCTGCGTTTGATGGGAGCCCTTCAAAAGGGTTCATGGCTTAATGGAGGCTGTTTATGTGGGGACTTCGATCTGTACCTGCTGTCCCCTGTCACTCCCTGGAAACTTGGCGGCAGATGTTGCAGTGCTCGGTTGTCTCTGAAGTGGCTCTCTGTCCTCGTCTCCCCACCACAACAGAGTCAAACTATGTTAGATCTCTTTATTTGTGCCCGAGGCATGTTTGGGAGCGCAGCTGTGTCCACCCCCACTCTACCTTTAGTGTTTCAGCCCCCAGGCGGCAAATGTGAGACCAAAACTGTTCTGCCACTCTCAACTACATCTGCTGACAATCCTGCAGCCTCGCTGCAGGCTGCCAGGACCTGCGCCTCCGCTCCAAGCAGATGTCGGCAGCAACCTGCTAGCGCACACCTGGACGAGCCTCCCCGGCCCCGCGGATCGACAGCTGAAAAATTCATGACTCGGAGGACTTCCACCCGCAATCAAAGCTGCTCGGTGTGCTGCCTGCAGCCCTCAAACGGGGCCACCCTCGGCAGCGGCTGGCGACGCGGAGGAGGTGGGAGAGGAGGGAGAGGGGAGGAAAAGCTCGCTGCGCTTTGATACTTCGTGCCTACATTTCAATTACTTGATCAAGGACTTGAATTCAGCGGTGAATTCTTCTACAAATGGGAACTACCAAGTCTTAAACAATAAAACAAAGAAAACAAAACGAGACAACTGCATGGCTGCTGCTCGCCATAACCGTGCTTCCCGAGCAAGTGCGCGGGTGCGAATCTCGCCGTACACGTGACCGCTCGTCCGCTCCGGCTCAGACCCGGGGGGTACAGCATGGGGTCTGCACCCAGCAACTCGCCACCAAGGAGAACGATCCCATTTGTGCCATACCGTACCAGGCCCAAACTGGTATTTATATGTACCAGTTAATACACCATTCCTACAGCGTCACACACGGCCAGTGACCGCGCGTTCAGATTTTACTCATCAGTCCAAATTGCACTCCTTTTTCCAGTGGGGATACCACAGGTTAGTGGGCTACTCCTGTCTGTCATAAAGCGAGACGCTGGTCAACTCCTCCCTGTCAAGTCCAGACAAGATGGGTGCCTGACTCCACGGCCCAACAAAGCTCTCCCTGGCAGGGCAGTGTTTACAGGAACTACCTGCCTTTGTGGTCAGAAATCCCAAAACAGGGCCAGCTGACAGGGTTTTAGCCTGCTTACGCACCATTTCTTCTACGTTCCCTTTTACACTGAATTTACCTGTTAAACTGTATTGCACAGTACATTTTGTACATAGAGTTGTTGCTAATTCTGTTACACGTAACATGCCTCATCCATGCAAACAGTAAATAACTTGCCAACGTCACAACTAGAATGGTAACACTAGTATTTGACTCTGCTATTTCCATCCACCGTTGCACTTTGCCCTTAATTAAATCTTACCTTTTCTTCTTCCCTTTAGAACCGTGCCAAACTCCATCCCGGTCACCAGGAAAAGAACCTTAACACCCATCACCTCTCACTGTCTCCAAGGTAAGTCCTTCCTTTTAACCCCTCTGGTTCTCTTTACGGTATCTTTATGGTGTACGTTGCAAAAAGAGTGTTCCTGCGTACTGCTGCTTTGTGTGTGAGCTCTGTGCCTCTGTCAGGCCCCAGCTCGGTGAGAAAAAGCTGCCATCTCTTTTAGAGGAAAAGGTTTGCTCCTGAGTCTCCTCAGATGTGCCCCAAACTGGAAGCTGAATGGTTCCAGTAGATTTGAAATACCCTAATGATAAATCAGTTCCTGAGACACATGCCAAGATGTAAAGTAATGTTTTCTTAAGGAGTAACAATCAGAAATAATACACAACGTGGCTGTACTGTGAAAGGTTCAAATGACAACTCTACTTCCCCTGCTCCGCAGTCACAGCAGTCTCTGCAGGAGAGGCCCCTTTTCCTGGGCCATGGAGTCCTAGAAGAGAGACTGACTGGGAAACGAGCTGCCTTTGGCATGAAGTGCAAAGCCATGTGAAGCAACTCGCATGGAAGTATAGGTGGTCACTTAAATTTGATGTGGGTTTAGTGTTCTGATTGCCAAGCTCTTACAAATCACTGGATGTAAGACAGATTCGGGTGTCTGTTGCAGTGAGTTGACCCTGCATGGAGCCTGTGCTATGTGTTTGTATTCCAGCTGAGCACACGCAAAACCCAGAATGCTCCACTCTGCTTTCAGCAGATCCGTGTTTCCACAGCATTTCTTGGTTGGTGTGATGCGTCTCTCGATGCACCGTGTTTCCCCAGTGTGTTATTTTTCCCGTTCGTTTGGCTGCACTGTCTTTAGCCAAGGTCAGGGAATTACCCAGCGCTCAGCAGCTGCTGGCAGCAGCCCTGGCTGTAACACGCCCCCGCTTGCTGCCCCTAGCCCGGAACCCGCCGCACACAAACCTCATCTCCTTGCTGTGGTCGCATCAGAGAGACTCTGTCGTACTGCCGTCGTAACAGCGCCCACAGCGCGTCCAGTCGGCCCTGCGGAACACAGCAGCAGGACTTTCAGCGCGGTGCAGTCGGTCAGTGGACTGCACAGCGCACGCTGTCTGTCTGTCCAGGCAGATCCGTGCAGAAGTGCCCTGGCAGCACCGAGCCCCGCACGCACGCAGCGCGGTCCCTGCCAGGTGCACGGCGCACAGGTCAGCGTGCGTTAGCCTGGTAAGGCAGACAAAGTGCAGCCCCTAGGGAAAATGCTGCTGTGCCGAAGACTGGAAGCATTACCTTAATTGGCGTGTACCACTTCTGCTGCATGGCTGGTGAGGTAGGCTTTGGTTTAGGTGGTTTGGGGTGAAAAGGCTCTTCTGTCTCTTCTGGGAGTTTCACCACAGCGTTTTTTGCTTTTTCTAATCTAGCCCCTTCTTCAGTGGATCCTTTATCACCCCAGCGAACCTGCGTGAAACCAGAGTTCAGACATAAATGTGATGTATGCAGGGGACAAGGAAGCTGATGCAAACAACAGAAGTAGCCAAAAAGGTTTACAATAACTCCCGGGGGCAGTGAGTGGCTGTGTGGGGCTTAGCTGCCAGCCGGGGTTACACCACAGCAGTTAAATACACTTGTAAATACGGGTCTCTCCGTAGCCAAAAGTCAAGAGAAATACTGAAAGAACCTTCTACCATGCGTCACACAGGCAATCTGGGAAATCTTCTCTAATTAGTGATGTAAAAATATCATTTCCAGTTGTTTCACCCTAAAATACCAGACCTTCATCTGGCACTGGTGAAACCTGGGTTTTTGCCACCCCAGATTTCCTAACGTCGCACGTTTGTTGAGATCCCTGATTTAGACAGAGGCGATACTGGAGCAAGTTTAAGCAGAAGCTCCTTGAAACTGCTCAGGTTTTCAAGCAGTTCTGCGAGAAGATCGGACTGGAGAAAGCACAGCAGCAGTCTGACCTGCACAGTAAGTAAATGTAGAACATGTCACCATGTCTGCTTCATCGCTGCCACTTATAGGTGAGTATATAAACCATATACAAGGGGTCCAAAGAGAAAGGAAACCTGGATTACTGCAGTTGGTGAGACAAGCACGTATTTCCACTTCCATAAAAGGCTGTACTTGCTGTGCTGCAAAGACAAGATACAGAAAAACCCTTCCCTCCCAGAGAGATCGTTTGTCTTGCTACGGTAATCTTGTTTCATCTTGTAATTGGAAACACTGGGCAGCAATCTGAGCAAGGATGTTTGCTGTACTGTACAAAGAAACAAACCTAGACCAGACTGTTACTTCATCATGCGAAAAGAGCATCTAAAAGCTACGGCTGGAGTTCTTGGTAAAACTGGCCTGGAGATTGTCAGTGCAAGACACCCTAAATCATGCCATCTGCTCCAGTCTGCCCTGTCAGGAGGAGCTGATACACCTAAAGCCAGGAAATTAAGTTCTGACTTTCCATCTTGGGCAAATGACGTGCTGACGAGTCAGGAGCTGCTGCTGGCAGACAGCTAAGCGTTGCTGCGGGGCTCCACCAGCATCCTTTTCTGCAGGGACCGGCTGACTGGCGATGCCCGGCACGAAGAGAGGAACGGGAGAAGGGAAGGTGAGGGCAGACGGCCCCTCTGCCCTGGGAAGGACTGAGAGCATCGCGCACTGCCAGGCCCCCTGCCAACCCGAGCACTTCGGCAGCGGGATGCAGCAGCCCTCACCGCTACGGGACACGGTGGTGGTGTGTGCACCGTGCCCGGGTCTGCCTTCTGCCCCAGGTTGTGCTGGGATAGCTGCGCCAAGGGAAGCAGCCCGACCTCCTGGTGCTCATTGGCGCCATGTGCACGGTGTGAGGAAAACGCGTGGGTGAGCCGGAGTCTGAGTCCTTCAGAAAAACTAACTGCCTTGGAGGAAAGCCTTTGCATTTTATCACCACCACCAAGCGCTTTTCGCCACTGTAATCCCAGAGTAGAGAGTGAGAGCAGTGCAGGACGACAGAGCTCAATCGGGGCTGTAATACTGTAACGCACCTCGGTAAAATACAGACCGTCGTTTCTTAGGGGGGTATTGTTTTGAATTTCGCTCTTATTTTGAACTTCACTGTTTGGCTTGCTTAGTGATTTCTTTTTCTCGCCGGGGAATCGTCTCTCTGCAATATTAGAATGGGCTTTCATGTCCAAGTAGGCCCTGCTGAGTCATTAAAATGCATCTGTATCTTTCACTGTGATCAATGGTACTTTTATGATGTTTTTTATGAGGTTGTTAAAATGTATTTTAAACACTGTTAAAACCATTTAGAGATAGATGGTGGATTCCTTACTGTTAAAATGACCTTCTCCTTCAGATTAAAGTGGCTTCACCCAGAAGAAACCAGAATTTGTGGAGTCTGACAACACAACTTCGACATAAAACCTTACTGCCTGTAATGGGTGGGGTCTGGAGATGGCATCATAAAACTTGAAACCCTAAAGACTGAGCTGGGAAGAGCGTGAAACAC
>NW_010167092.1:22733-27929 GCF_000695765.1 Mesitornis unicolor
TATTCTGCACAGGGGCGACACCGGTGGAGAAGGCAGGAGTGAAGGTAACTGCTCCAAAAGGAACGCGGTAAGCAAGGAGAAGGACAGGGACCACAGGGGAAGTTCACTGGTTCATCCTCTCCTTGTCTCCATGCAGGGAAGCTGGTGAAGAGTGGCAAAGAACAGATCACAGAGAGGCAATGAAGACCAGACGCGTGCATGACCGCGTGAACTGAAAACCGTGGAGAAATGTGGTGACCAGTCCAGCGAGTGTTTCGTGGGCACGGCACAGAAACCGCTGTCAGGTAGGGGAATGCCTCCCATGCCCCGCTCACCTTCACCATCTCGTCGGATGGGTTTGCTTTCTCTCTGCTTTCCACACTCGCTCTGCCCCCACTCACCAAACTCCCTTGAGCCAGAGAAGGGGCTGCTGAGCCTGCGTCTCCCTCAGCCCCACTGTTACTGATACTATGGGACGGCCAACCCCGAAATTTGTGAGTACTCTGGGGTCCCAGAGAAGGGCAGACACAGCTCCACAGAACACGGTGCCTTGCAAGAGCCCATGCTTCAGAATGGTTTACATCTGTAGCCCCTAGTCCTGCACAAAATTCCTAAGACAGATGAAAAACGTTTTGTGACCCAATCATCACCTGTTCCTCTGTTCTTCGGAGAGGACATACTGTATTTCAGCCGTGTGATAAATATCTACGATACTGGTGTTACTTGTCTTCATGAGGCATCTATCAGTTTTCTGTTTCTTTGGGCAAGATTCCTTTCCTTTTTAACTTCCTCTCCTTTACTGCTTTACAATCTGCAATGGCTTCATCCCTGAACTCCTTCTGGAGGCTCTTCATGGCTCCCGTTAGAAATCCAGGCTTGTAATTCTTTAGGTTGGAAGTACTGTCTAGTTTGCCTCTGAAAAGCTCTGCACAACACAGCTTCTTTTTCTAAAATAGGAAGCTCTTCTAAATCAGCAGTGCTGAGCTGCTGAAGGAAACGCCTGTGAGCGACACAGCTCTAAAACTGCACGTTCCTCTGCTGCATTTAAAAAGCACTGAAGCGAAGCTGATTCTTAGCGCCGTCCACCTAAAGTTTCACCAAGATAGGTCCGTATGGCCTAGGTGGGTATTTCAGACAGAGACGGCTTCCTAGACTGAAGTTAAAACCTGCACAAAACTGCTTTGCAAACTCCATAAAGGCTGACGTGACTATAAAATGTGACATAAGGACATGCCCATAAGGATGCACATTTTTCATTCTGTTTTAATTAACATGATGCTATCATGTCTCTTCAAAGACAGGCACTGTTGTCGCTGTGAGTTCCTCTGGGATCAAGCCTCTCCGTAGCGTCACCATTGTCAGCGCATTTGGCTGGCCCGCAGTTGGGGGACTTATGTTTCACTGTAATTTCTTCCAAAACATTCAGAAAAGGCTCTCACTCTCTCCTTCTCATTAGCTTGATGGAAAGAGCGTGTCTTCAGGGAGCTATTTCGAGTTCCAGGCAAACGGAACCACTGAAAGCTGTTCTTTCATAGGCGAGGTCAGAACGGTTCGATATGGCAGAAAATTTTACAAGGCTTATGTCACTGGGAAGGAAGCACGCGTTATGCCCCTGTGTTTTCAGTGCAGTTCAGAAGTCTTTGCTTCCACCACTTGCAGCCTCAGAGCGCCTGTGTTTGAGGGAACTGCTATCTCCATACTGTACCAACCTCCATCCTTTTAATTCCTCCGACTCCTCGTCCACCATAGTAGGAAGCATCCACTGTGGGCCATTTCTTGGTAGGCAGGGGGTCTTCTTCTTCCTCCTGTCAAGAAATTCAAAGAACATTTACTTAAAAAGACAGGTTTTTTCTTCCACCAAGTTCTTTTAGGATATTTCACTAGAGTTCACAGAGAATAAGTTTTCCCGTGTTAGGTGTGAAAGATCAGATATTTGGGTCCCCCAGGTGTTTAACCATTTCTAAACGCATTCTGGCCATGTTTGGAAATATTGTTACTGTTTTCTCTATTAGGAAGGTCCAGAAGAGGAACGCAGCTGTGCATGGATTCAGCAGGCGGTGCTGAGCAGATCTGCACGTAGGGGTTATGCGGCCGATCGCAGTTCCCTAAGCCAACCCTTGTCAAAGTCGCTCTGGGCTGCCCCGGCTCAGCCCAGTGCACCTCACCACGGACTTAACTGTCAGAGGCACCTGAGTGCGCTCAAGCGATGGGGCAGATCAAGGCCGGGACAAAAAACTGTAGACACCAGAAGATCCTCTGGTGTGTTACTGCCCGTAAGAGGGAGAGAAGTTCCCTTATAAGGCTGCTTCAGTGTCTGGAATGCCGCAGCTGGGGGCAAACGCGGTTAAGTCGCACACAAATCTTTAGGCTGTTAGACAAGAGCTATTCAGTCTTTCTGCTTTTGCTGCAGAAGGGGAAAAATAATGTTCAGCTATCTTGGGATAAAGGCCCCAAATATTTCTGTGAATTTGTGCTTAAGCGACTTGATTCATGCCGCTCTGAGAGGACGGAGACGGAGCAGAGATTTGGACTTTGGCCATCCCGCTCAGCCAAAGGCTTCCCACGGGGCAGCGCTTTCTTGTTGAGCAGCAAGGACAAAGAGCCGGATTCACGGCACGCAGGAAGGCACGCAGGAGGGGTAGCGTGTAACCCGCGTGATGAGCGCAGCACCGCCGGACCCTACCTCTTTTGGAGCTGGCGGAGGCGGAGGGGGATCTTTGATGACCTGAAAAAGTCAAACATACGAAAGTGTAAGGAATTGCACAGGCAGCATCCAAAAGCCAAGAGAAAATTGTAAGAGCGAACCGTTTCCACACGAGTCCCCCACATCTGCTTGCAAACTGGCAACCGCTGCTGCCAGGTCCCTTGGGCATGGATTATCAAGGCCTTCTGGAAATTAACACCATCCGTCTGATAGCGAATCACATCCACTGACTGGCAGACACTCTTTGGGCAGACGCGTCTGCCACTTCGCTTCCTGACCGGATAGCGCGCAGTCGTTCTAAGTAATAGCAGTGCTGCAGTCCTATGGAGCTCGTTAGCGAGCCTCGGAGGAAAAGCTTCCCGAGGTCTGCGCGAGGTCTTGCACAGTCTCGGGCCGGGCTGCCTGGGTAATTCCTGGCCCGGTGACAAGTGTGAAATGCCTTCTGGTAGCTCAGGCTTCACCTCTAGACGTCCAGATCGGGTCCGGAGATCTCACATTGCAGATCTAATAACTGACGCGTGCAGCTCCTCAGCTGCTCGGTGTGGAGTTAAATCCACAAGGCTTCTCAAGCGCCTTCCGGAGAAGGCCGCCCTTGGGATAATTCACCTACACCTGCACTTTAGCCTCTACCTGCACTTCCTCCTGTGCTCTCTGCCATACAGACTGGAAGTCTCGGGGCGTTCCCTGCCACTGACGGGGATCCACTGAGCAGCACAGGGAGGGAAGAGGAAGCAGCGGCCCTCTGCAGCGACTGAGGTGGAAACTGCATGCACAGGCGTCTTCCATGAGAAAAGCAGCTTTGTGGGCTAAAAATAAGTACTTCTGTGATTTCACGTCATTCTTTGTGCTTAAATGTTGTGTAGAAATGTCTGGAAAATGCCCCATGAATATTAAGGAGCCTGTTTCTGCAACGCCTTAGTGTTATGCAAATGTAGCCAAAATTGTCACGATGACAAACACCTACATCTCTTAATACAGGATTAAGTACCTTAATTGAAATATGTATTTTTTTATTCACCAGGTGCTATTAATTACAGTGCTTTCATTTACTCTACCACTGCCTATAAATAATCTGTCACTCCACAGACGTACAGCATCATACACAATAGAAACATATTTTTCTTGACCAGTAATCAAGAGTTTCCCTTTGCTATTTACGTTTCAAGTCGCAGTGCCACCAACACAGTGAGGAGTTACTGCCTAAACAAGCCATGGGCTTGTAGCGCTGGATACTGGAATTACATTGAATAAGCAAAGTAAGTTATGGCACCGTTTTTCCACGGCACTTTAGGTTTACGATACTGAACTGCGCATCAAGCAAGCTCAGAGTACTTCGAGTGGATTGGAAAGTCAGCCGTGGGTTTTGATCAGACACCGTAAGGGTCACCTGATCTTAGTTAATGCTCATTTCCCCTTTGCCTGTCTCTAATAGTTACCTCAAAAAACCGTATTTTGCTGCTAAGACAGCAAGCGGGACAGGAGGAAAGGCCTAGTCAGGTTTATACAAATACATACTTAACCGGATTGCCACTGCACTTTTTAGTTCTTTGATTCTTAAGTCTCGTGGTCTCTCCCAAGCAAAGCCAACCTTTTAAACTTACCTGTGCTGCACACTCAGGTTCTCTTGGGCCCTGCCCCTGTTGGTATTTACAGAACCACCATTTCCACCCCAGAGAATCAACAGAACCTCCGCTCGTCGACCTCCCCGGGCTTCAAAAGTCCCAGCCCAGTGACAGCTCCTGTTGGACTCCCCAGACACAGGATCTGATCCCATGCCAGCTGCTGAACTCCCTCACGTTACCGGGTGAACCTGATCTGAAGCTAACCAATACATTAATTAGCCGCTATTTCTAATAGCTCCAGAAAGTGAAACTTGTTTTAAATGTGACAGTGGTGTGAGGAAATAATCTGCTTTGAGTAGCAGATACTCACCCCTGCTGACAGCAGTGGAATGCAAATGCCTGCGTCCTTCTGCTTCCACAGGCTCCTCACACTCACACGTGCACACACAGATTATTTTCAGTCTTGGGTGGTATTTCAGTGAAATCAGTACAAAGCCACGTTTAAAAAAGAGAAATCCAAGGAACCCGTGCAGCTTTGGCAGAAAGGGATGCAAATGTCGCATGAAACTGCACATACCGAAGATCGCAGTATTGCAAATTAACTTCTCCTGAACTTGATTCGGAGTGTTAGAACACAGAAGACTGAATAATGCTACTGTTTTATTAGCCTCACGTAGAGATAGATTACTTCCTAATTTTGTTGTGTTTGTTTTATCATCATCATCCCCAGGCAAGGCCGAATCTCGTCTATTTAGCTGCAAAGAATGAAGACTCAAGTTTGGAGGAGAGCCGATTTCTTAAAAAAAAGAAGTCAGTTGCTTCAGGCAACAGTCCCTTTGATCTGCTCATTAACACTTCTCAAGTGTTCGCGTGATGTGGGCATTAGGAAATGTCAGCACCAGAGCCTGAAGCCAGCTTGATGCGATCATATGTTCCGATATTGAGGAAAGA
>NW_010167092.1:27958-29056 GCF_000695765.1 Mesitornis unicolor
GAAAGAGTGAAAGAACTGTCAACAGTGAACTGCCTTTACAAAAAGGAGGAGGGGGAGAAGAAGGAGTCCCCCCCAGCCTGTGAGTGTGCACGGACCTTCCGGCAAAGACCAGGCACAAGTAACAGCCTGGAAGCCCACTCCACTGCTCAGGTCCTCGGCGCTGTCACTGAACAGGACGAATTATCACCTGCGCCAGCTGAAGAACCCCAGTGCTGTTTTAAGGGAAGCAGCACTGCCCACCGCTGCTGCAAGGATACAGCGGGTACCCGGGTGAAAGAGAGGCAATGTGTGCATGGGATTACGGAGACAATGAGGGATTTCCAACTTGAGAGCCCGTAATGGACTACAAATACCAATTTCAGTGATAGTACTTTTAAAAAGGTCCTCGATTTCAGAGTGACATCTGCATACCATTATGGCCAACAACTTTCCAATCACAGAGGAGGCTGTTATGGAAGATTTCACAGAAATACAGCACATCTGCTCGCTCAGCAGCCAGCCAGTGAGCGGCACACCAGCACGCTGGTGCTGGCCCCCGTGTCTGCAGGGCTCAGGAAGCCACAAGTCCTGCTAGAGTGCAGTGCACGGTGTTGGAGCTGGCCTCTTCTTCCATTTATTGCTATTGCTAACAAAAGAAATCTCCCTTGGCTTCTGTCACACGCAGCTCTGCTGTCACTTAACCTGCCTCCTATGGTATCGGTGCCTCCCAACACGGTACGAGTTACCACCACGCATGCAGGGACAGTTTTTGACAGTCTTTACTCACCACTTTGCAGCAGAGGGGCCAGAACCACCAGAGCAGACCGAGGGCCACCAGCAGCAGCAGCACCAGAACAGCAATGAGCGCCGCCACGCCGCTCGACTGCCAGGAAAGCAGAAAGGCAATGTCAGTGTGTGCTGCCCCGTTTCCCACTCGCCCCAAAACACCTCCCTCCTGACTGCTATGCATCCCACGTTGCCCCCACTCGTCGGAGCCTGTTCCTGCCAATGGAGACACTCCTCACAAAGGGTCAAGAGGGAGTCTCAGCCAAATTCCTGTTTGGCACGAGGTCCGTGATACCCTCTGTTGTAAGGCTCCTCAGCTCCACGTTACGTAGA